>NC_056744.1:827933231-828028231 GCF_019279795.1 Protopterus annectens
ATTTATATATATTTTAGTATATTTTAGTATGTACATATATATAATTCAAATTAATAGGGTCCATGGTTATTTATGTGATTGATTTAAAGTAATCGTAGGTTTGTTTGCAGGCCATTTAACACCTCATTTATAGTTAATTCAGGCTCATGTATTTAGGTATATAATATCTGGGTCATTGTAGCATGATAATGGGAATATGATGTTTAGTCAGCGTAGGTCTCAGTCCTCCATAGATACTGTATTAGATAACACATATGCATTTTCAGCGAAAGCACACTGTTTTTATAGCATGAATCTACGTTACTACGCTTTAACGTATTCATGGCTAGTAGCGGAAGTCACTGAATATGATTGACAGCATGGGAACTGTATAGACAAGTTGCTGTCTTTATTCTCTGCTACCACTGTTTTTTGGTTGAACAATATGATGGGATATTATGGGTCGTCTCAGTGCTCTGCGCTGAGAATATTTTGAGTATGCATTGAATAGTGGAACATGAATCATTAAACTTATGGAGGTATGTTGTTCCGTTTACTAAGCACGCAAGATGTATTCTGTCTGTTACGTTTACATAAGCTCTGAAAGTTTGTTTTTAAATATGGCGAAACAGATGAGCTATTGATATTAATTCAATTTGTAGGCAGATGCTTCATTTTTAAATGTGTTGGTTTTAATTAATGTTTTTGTTCATGGGAATGTTTCTAAGTAACAGCGCTTTAAATCTGAAATTGATGAGTCAAATGTTTAATTAACTAAATTGAATAATTTAAGCACATTGTATAAAAATCCATGTACTTGAAGTAGTTGTAGTTATACGTCTGATGAAGCGGGAGGACCCGTGAAAGCGCTTACGTTGTCTTTGTGTTTTTACTGTCGTTTTACATTAAATCTGATTATCGCTAAGTGGTTCTTTGGATTTACTTGAAGTTGAGTTTTGCCAGACAAGTCGGAATCGTGGTTTATATGCTGCATATTGCTGTTGGTTTTTTCGTCTATTTTTTGATTTGGGCTATCTGTGTGTTGAGATATATATATATATATATATATATATATATATATATATATATATATATGTGTGTGTGTGTGTGTGTGTGTGTATGTGTGTGTATATATCTATATATAAATAGATATCAGTGAACAATAAAATAGACTCGGTGACAACCTCTGGCAGTCAATAGCAGTTACCATATAAATGTCTATTCAGACCAAGTAATGTCCACTCTATAATTCAAAAACGATCGTAAAAACTTCAAGTAAAAACCCTTTATTCAAGAATGAAAAACAGGTAAGCGCTTTCACGAAAGTTGCTTCTTCAGACCTCAAGGATGCAATGTGAGTGAATGTACTATTTGTAGGTGGATAACTTATTCAATCATGACATCTCAATTGGTAAATTGGCAGATAAGATTCATTAGTTAATAAATGAATCCACATACTCCTCAACCTTAAATCATCTGTACCTAAGTATCCCATCAGGAAAGCATAAAAGATATAAATATGCCAGCAAAAGTACATTGTATAAATACAAAATACAGTTAAATATATACATCACGTATATCAGAAAAACTTAATCAATGACATATATAAAATATATTATTAAAAGTATATCTTTAGAAATAAATGCAAATATATAGTATGTATTACTTAATCATTTACTTAAAAACAAGCCTCCTATTTTTAAGAACTGGTTTAATAGGGATTTTCTCATTTAAACCAGGGTATAAATGGGCTTGAAATGTGATGATCCAACTTGTTTCATTCCTCTCTCTAAAATTCCTAATGTCACCACCTGTTAAACTAGGTATATTAATATAAATAACCATAAATGTAAATGAATGTGTGTTTTCAGTGGCTATGATGTGTTTTGAAAGTGCATTTGTGTCTGATTTAATACGTATTTAGTACAAATGTTCTCTCACCCTCTCTCTAAGTCTCCTGTCAGTTTTGACAACGTAAAAGGCAGGACTGGAAGAACACACAGCAAGATAAACAACATGTTTGGTGTTACAATCGGCTGTTATATCAAACTTATACATTTGTGCAGTATCGGGATGTACAAAAACAGCAGAATCACAAATATAAGAACAGAAATTGCAATTGTAGCAAGGTCTAGTTGCTAGATGTAAATTGTCTTGAGAGCAATGTACATTATTAGAAGGGTGGCATAAAAGTCTAAAATTTTTCTTATTTTTAAATAAAAACTGTGGATGTTCCCCTACAATAACCTGAATGAAGGGATCTATAGTTACTAAATTCCAATGTTTATATATTATATATTTTATCTGATGGACATCATGTGTAAAAAATAATGATAACTTCTGTGTGGATATATTATTACTATTAGAGTTGCCAAGCTCTAAATATCTATTATTCCCTTCCTCTGAAAAATATGGGCATGCCCGACTAGACCTTATGTTCTCTATGCTCAAAAAGCTATGACTTCTTTCACTAACATTGTATTTCCTTGCTACTAACCTATCGTTGAGGTCAGTTAATTCTCTTTCAAAGTTAGACTGTAATGGGTTCAGTCTAGAAGCTCGAATTGCCTGTCCTTTTACTTTCTTTTTAAAGCTGTATCCAGGATGCATACTATGTCTATGTAATAATGTATTCTTTTAGCATGATTTCCTACGAATCCCTGTGTTTAATTTCCCATTGGTAAGGTGCTCAACATGAACATCTAATAAAGAAATATTGTGGCGTGACATAGTAATAGTAAACTTTTCAGTATCAGTGAGTGAATTAACTTCTTCAAAAAATTTACATAAATCAACCTCCTTACCCTTCCAGAGAAAAAACAAATCATCTTCGAACCGTTTATAAAATATAACATATTCTTCTGAACTAGGTAACTGAAAAAGTTTATCCTTCTCCCATACTGCCATCACCAGATTGGAGTAGCTATTGGCTCAAGAAGTGCCCATAGCTACTCCATCCTTTTGGAGAAACAATTCTTTATCAAAAAGAAAAACATTATTTTCTAACACTGTTTTAAGCAATGTACAAATAAGATCAATTTTAGTATCCAAAAAATCTGTATATTTAGTTAAATAGTCATGAATGCTTTGTACACCTTGCTGATTTGGTGTAACTGTAAAAAAAGATTTAACATCCATGGTCACTAAAATATATGGTAAATGATCTGGTATTTCAGCTGTTTCCCTATATAACTCAAGTAATAATTGTTTGGTATCTTTTAATGTAACTGGATTTAAATTGACTATAGGTCTCAATAACCTTTCCACATATACCGAAAGGGGTTCTGTGACCCACCCTCTACCTGCCACTATAGGTCACATTGGGGTTGTATAGGGTCTTTATGTATCTTAGGTAGTCCTTGGATGGTAGGGATTAGAGGATGCTCAACTAACAGAAAGTCAAATATTTCTGTGGAAATAAATCCACTCAGGGATAACTCATGCAAAGCACTGTATACCAGAGACATGTTTTTGAACATCACTTTCTCTAATAGACAAAATGTGGTGTTACTCAACATCTCATGCATATATCTGTTATAATCTTGAGCATCTAAGATAACTACAGGACCATCTTTGTCTGCTGGTCTAATTGAGATACTCCTATCTTTCCTAAGATTATCTAACGCCCTTTTCTGTTGAAAAGACATATTATGTTTCTTAGTATTGGAGTGTACTTCTTTATAACTAGAATATATGTCAACAATTTTACAAAATGCATCCAAAAGTGGGTGTAAATTAGGGACAAAAATACTAGGTTTACATAATCGCATATCATGAGTATTACTTGCTGTATTATCAAGTAATAGTTTTAATTGTATGTTACTTGCAAACAGTTTAATATCTAAAACAGTGTCAGAAATATTACTATATGTAGTTGGTATGAAAAAAGCCCTTTATTCAGTGCTTCCAACTCATACTTGTCCATATATATATATATATATATATCTATATACACACACACACACACACACACACACACACACACACACATATATATATATATATATATGTGTGTGTGTATGTATATATATATATATATATATATATATATATATATATATATATATATGTATATGTATATATATATATGTATATATATATATATATATATATATGTATATATATATATATGTATATATATATATATATATATATATATATATATATATATATATATATATATATATATGTATATATATATATATATATATATATATATATATATATATATATATGTATATATATATATATATATATATATGTATATATATATATATATATATATATATGTATATATATATATATATATATATATATATGTATATATATATGTATATGTATATATATATATATGTATATGTATATATATATATGTATATGTATATATATATATATATATATGTATATGTATATATATATATATATGTATATATATATATATATGTATATGTATATATATATATATATATATATATATATATATATATATATGTATATATGTGTGTGTGTATACGTATGTGCCATCATCATCATCTTCTTTCCTCTGTTCCCGTTAGGGGTCGCCACGGCGGATCATCTCTTTCCATTTCTTCCTATCCTCTGCATCTTGCTCTGTCACACCAACCGCCTGCATGTCCTCTCTCACCACGTCCATAAACCTTATCTTAGGCCTGCCTCTTTTCCTCTTACCTGGCAGCTCCATCCTTAGCATCCTTTTCCCAATATACCTAGCATCCCTCCTCAGCACATGTCCGAACCAACACAATCTCGCCTCTCTTGCTTTGTTTCCAAACTGTCCAACCTGAGCTGATCCTCTAATATACTGATTCCTAATCCTGTCCATCCTAGTCACACGCAGTGCAAATCTTAACATCTTTAACTCTGCCTCATCCAGCTCTGACTCCTGCGTTTTCGACAATGCTACCGTCTCCAACCCATATAACATAGCTGGTCTCACTACCCTCTTGTAGATCTTCCCTTTCACTCTTATTGGTACCCGTCTGTCACAAATCACTCCTGACACTCTTTTCCACCCATTCCACCCTGCCTGTACTCTCTTCTTCACCTCTCTTCTACACTCACCATTACTCCGAACTGTTAATCCCAAATACTTAAACTCATCCACCTTTACCATCTCTACTTCTTGCATCTTCACCATTCCTCTACCCTCCCTCTCATTTACACACATGTATTCTGTTTTAGCCCTTCTGACCTTCATTCCTCCCCTCTCTAAAGCATATCTTTACCTCTCCAGGGTCTCCTCAACCTGGTCCCTACTCCCACTACATGTCGCAATGTTATCTGCAAACATCATAGTCCATGGGGCCTCCTGTCTAATTTCATCTGTCAACCTGTCCATCACCACTGCAAATAAGAAAGGGCTCAGAGCTGATCCTTTATGTAATCCCACCTCCACCTTAAATGGATCTGTCACTCCCACTGCAGTCCTCACCACTGTCGCACTACCCTCGTACATATCCTGTACCACTCTTACATACTTCTCTGCCACTCCCGACTTCCTCATACAATACCACAACTCTTCTCTAGGCACCCTGTCATATGCTTTCTCCCAAGTCTACAAAGATACAATGCAAATCCTTCTGACCTTCTCTGTATTTCTCCAGTAACACTCTCGCATCTGTTGTGCTCTTTCCTGGCATGAAACCATACTGCTGATCACTAATCATCACCTCTATTCTTAACCTAGCTTATACTACGCTCTCCCATAACTTTAAGCTGTGACTGATCAATTTTATCCCTCTGTAGTTACTGCAGCTCTGCACACATCACCCTTAGTCTTAAAGATGGGTACCAAAACACTTTTTCTCCACTCCTCAGGCATCCTCTGACTTTCCAAAATTTCATTAAACAATCTAATTAAAAAATATGCATATAGGTTTGTGTATATATATATATATATATATATATATATATATATATATATATATATATATATATATATATATATAGATGGATATATATATATGTGTGTGTGTACACACACACACACACACACACACACACACACACATATCTATATATACATATGCTACCATTTTATTTCTGTCAGTGTTTACTGATTCCTGTGGGAGTTATGCTTGTAATGGTGTTTATTTTCCTTCTGTCTTTGACAGATGTTTCTTTTCCTATTTCTGAGGAAACTTTCAAGATTTCTTAATTAAGAGTATTTGTGCTGTTAAATACTAGGGGCTGTCTTTTGCAGTCTGAACCACAAATTAATTTCACCTGGTTTTCCTGTGGTTAATCTGTTATATTTTCACTGTTTGACAGGAAAATAATCCAGAACTTGGATTTTTTTTCTGTATTTGTACATTATTTATCATGTGTGACTAGTTGTCATTCTATTCTGTTCTCATGTTTTGGAATAGAACGGTGCTGTCTTTGAAAGTTCAGATGAAGCATAAGACCTATCTTTGAAATCAGAGCAGTTGCAGATAGAGCCAAAGAATAATGAAGCAGTTAAACTGAGAAATGTTGAACTGTTGCTGGAGAAGAATGCTGAAGAGGGTGAAAAAGAGGATTGATCATGTTTGAGTGAGGAAAGTTAAGTTTTTGCATGTGAGTCGTAGAAGATGGCTAGATAGACTGGAAACTTCTGCCTGCACTGATAGAGGCATACACTGTGAGAGAGGTTTTTCATATGTTCTTACTGAAAGTACGCAGTAGTGAGGTACAAGGACTGACTTATAGTCTTCCTTTGTGTCTGTTTCTTGCAAATTGCATTATAAATCCCAGTCTGTAATTTAGCTCCTAAAATTTTAATTGTTGGTAGAACAGATGTTCAGAAAATCAGTTGTGTAAATTTGAACTGTATATGGTATTATTTTTTGCAAGTGCAAAATAGTATTTTCTTAGAAATTAAGTTCTAGTTGTAAGATAGTTGAATTCCGAATACAGTGAATATTGGCTATATGGAACTATACATTTTTATGTTATTGATGATGCAGTGATTTTGCCCACTTTAAAAGTAAGAGTATTTGACATATTATATGACATGTTTTCCAAGACACATTTTCATTTCACTACTATTTGGAAGAGAGGAAGGACATTATATTGGCACTTGTGTGTAACTAGCAGTTGGAACATCTACATTTTTTATACTCTGTTCTTTAATAGGTATTTTAATTTGATGTCATTATAATCATTGTTTAGAAGTTTTGTACTAAGACTGTTGGAAGGCTTTTCCTAAGATTGCTATAAAAGCTTTACACTTACTAGAGTGTATACATTAAGAATGTTTAATAAATGTTACTAAATGATGTATAGAAATCCCAGGAATACCAAAATCCTTAGAACTAACACTAATGTTCATTTGGCGACTTTAGAACATTTTGCTTAGAGTATGCAGTGATGATAAAGCTATTAGGAATATTACTCGTCTAGATGTTGCAGTTTATAGAATTAAGAGCATCAAAAGAATTAAAGCTAAAAAAAAGAGTGGTATTCATTCAAAACATTAAGGGTGATTGCATTTGTAACACCCAAAGGATGGTATTAATTGCTGCTTGTATAGAAATCGGGATGTGCTAGAGAAACGTTTGTATGCTGATCATTGTAGCAAAGAAAATACATAGTTCCTTGCTGCATAATAAGTGTGTTGTAGTGCATGAAGGTTTGAAGGATGGGGGAGGAAGGGCTGAATTTTGTAGATTAAAAGATAAGGAATCTATGGAAGAAGAATATGAAAGCACAATATTCCACCTCTAATTAGAATTTAGAAAATGTTGAGCCTTCCAGTGAGCAACAGTTTAGATAAACATGAATGACAAACTGTTGGAATAGTAAGAACAAGGTGACCTGTAAAATATGAAAGATGATTTAGAAAAATAATGGTACGTTTTCTGTTTAAATATAACTTTTTGCTTGAATGTAACAGTGGGCAGAGTTAAATATTTATAACAAATTAGTAGATTAATGTACACAGTCTGCCTTTTAGAGGTTATACATGTCAAATTTAGAAAATGCATGATACTGCACAAGCATAGGTTATCGTGTAGATGACAATTGTATTAAACATATAAGATGAAGTACGACTACGAAGATGTACTAGGTAAAATATGACTACAAGGATTTAACTGAGGGGTGGACTGTGTTTTTTGGATTCATAACTCTGTCTTGGAGACTGAGTTTTGGATGAGAGTTTAGGAAAAGTAGTTTGAAAGAAGAAATATTTATTTTTGCTCCATAGCAATATTTAGATATTAAACTATGATATGTTTTGACCCAGTAGGGACTTGTGTGTAGTTGAAAAGGAAAAGCAACCTGATATGCGTGATGAAGTAAATGTACATGTCCTACTGACTGCAGTTTATTGACTGAAAAAAGGAAGATTTCTGATTGCATTAAAAGGAAACGGAGGAAAGTAGAAATATCATCAAGTTTCTTCATTCCTTTTTGGTTATTCTGATAGGTGTTAAGTGATTTGAAACCAAAATTGTGCATTATACAGACTGTTAACTATTTCAAACCAGCATTCCTGATAATATTGAAGGGAGAAATATGTTATAGTGAAATAAGTAAACTGTTAAACAAATTAAATTTACCAGCTGTGTCAGTTTTGATGTGTGTGCCACGTAGGTTGATTGGAAGCTGAATTATATTACTACGACAGCAGGGGTATAATGATTACTGGTGTAAATGTGTATGAAATATTGATGAAGCTGAGGCATGCCACAAGATATTGCAGAGAGAGTTTTAAAACTGATCAGAATGAAAGGAAAATAGTAGTTTGGATTAAGTGGTGTAATGCAGCAATGATAAAAAGGAACGTGAGTAGGCAAGTATAGAGTTAAAAGAAATGGGAGTGAGTGGTAGAAGTATTGTTTAAGTTTAAGCATAACATTGCTGCGGTGGAATATGATAGCTGCTTCTTCACTGATGGAGGGTGTGAGGATGGGTGAAGATAAATGAAGGCTGCCAGCCTAGCCAGATAGAATTTTGTAGATAATTTTGTCATTTGTACATATTACTATAAGCCACAGGTTTGTCTCTTAAATGTGTAAAGATTGTTGTTAGATGTGGGATGGCAAAAAATGTAACAGTGCACTCTGCTGGCAGAAAGCTGACCAAGTAAAGCATGTTGTGACCCTTTGATCTAAACACGGTTCTGAAATGTCTAAATGAAGACATTCTTTCTATTGTTTTAACCAAGAGTTAAATTGCTAGATTTAAACATGCAAATGTATTTTTATTGCTCTGCTTCCTGACCATCTGCAAGATAACAAAAGGAGATGTTAGGAATGTAAAGTTCCTATTAGCCTGGGAACCCCAGGATAGTGTGAAGAATGATGTAATGTGAACCAGGAATGTGATTTTAAAAAGCAGAGAGAATCCGTGAGCATTAAGCATTTTTGTCTTGACCATCCAACTCAGCACTGTCTTGCTCTATATGTAAGTTTATCTTAGACTTGTGTTTTCTGTTAGAAGTAGCTAGAAACTAGAAAGATTAGACTGTGTTTTTCTGTGATGTCAGAACTGTACTACTGAATTATATTAAGTATTTCTCTGTGATCTCTGAACTCTTGACTAGCACTGTGTAGTAAAAAGTATTGTCTTTTGTTTTTAGTGTTTATTATTAAATATTTTAAAACCTTTCAACTGTGGCTGTTTTTGCAGAGATAATTTAAGCTCTATAGAGTACTTGCTTGCCTTTGGTAAAATTGTACAAAGCCACTCCAATAGATTTAGCCTTGGGCTATACTACCAATTGGATAATAATATTACACAGTAATAATTGGACACCCTTTTTTGGGCCTTTGGGTAACTGATAATTATTAGCTGAGTGGTGGCAATGATTTCTACTGTATAGTCTGGGTAAAAAGGGCACAGCTAGAGAACCTGTGTCAGCCTTTCCCAGGAGTGTCTGTGTGGTTGTATAAACTTATCTCAGTGTGTGTGTGTGTGTCAGCTACTTGGGCAGGGACATGAAGCACTAGTTGGACAGAGATGGTGCTGGAGGTTTTAGCTTGCCCACTAGGCTAAGATCTAGACCCTATAGATGTGCCAGTGGGGAGTCTTATTGGGGACCTGGAGAGCAAGGGAGCGACCAGCCCCGGACTGACTGTGATCTCTGTGTGCTCTTAAGGGAAATTGCACTTTACTGTGTGTATTTGTTATCCTTTCCTCCTATATGAGACTCCCCCCACTAGTGTTAGCTCCTTGATTGCTGGACCAGGGCACGGGCATCACCGAAGGATCTTGGTAGCCAAGAGGGGATCTTGCTAGAGAGGTTGAAGTACCATCATATAAGTAAGGATGTAAAAGAGCAGTAATTAAAGATGTGTAAGCTGGGAATGAGTAATGCTGTAAATTTATTTGCAAGGGTCGGGACAAAGAAAGTAAAATGCTGTTAAGAATTGTGTGATTTTGAAAGTTAATTGATTAAAAAAGGTACATCCAGCTTTCACCCCCAATGAGAAAGACACTTGAATGAGAAATAAATCAGAATGCTGTCCATGGTAACTGTTAACAGTGATATTTGAAAAGTATGTCCTGAAATACATATGTACAGTGTTATAAAAGTAAAAGCAGCAGCAGAACATGACTGCTGTCATAATCAAGATTATGGTGGAGATGTGTGGCATGTGAAATTTTAATTGATTTTTTTTTAAATTGGAAGTAATGTACATATGTTAATATCTCAATAGTAAAGATGTTTTAAGGGGGTAGATAAAAAAAATTGAAAGAATTTTAAAGATTAAAAGTTAGCTGGTGGTTGTGATTTTTTCAACTTTTAAAATGGGTTTTCAGTGGGGGAGAGTATTAATGGGGCTGAGTTTGTGTGTATACCCTTTAAAAGATTGATCTGATGTCATTTTCATTTATTCCTCAGTAAATGGTTTCAGTCCCAATCCTTTGATATGCCTCGGCCACTTTCTAAAGATTCCAGGATCCATATCTCAAGCTTCTCCCTTACCCATAATGTCCCTGATCACTACAGACCCTCAGATCTCATTTGCCACTTGTTTTATAGTTCTGCAAATGATTAAGAGAGATCTAAGGGTAGGTGATTTAGTGAACAAAGCGGAAATGGCTGAGATGAATTGGATTATTGTCTTTCAGGCACATAGTGCTCCAGGTTTGAATATATGTACAGTGGATATAAAAAGTGTACACACCCATGTTAAAATGCCAGATTTTTGTAATTTAAAAAATAGACCACAATAAATCATTTCAAAACTTTTCCCACCTTTAATGTGACCTATAACCTGTACAATTCAACTGAAAAACAAACATGTTAGGGGAAAAAAATATAAAAAATAAAAAATGTACAATAAGCTGGGTGCCTAAGTGTGCACACCCTTAAACTAATACTTTGTTGAAGCACCTTTTTATTTAATTACAGCATTCAGTTTTCTTTGGTACACACCTGCCATCAATTAGAGAGACGGATTAACCCCAAATAAAGTTCAGCTGTCCTAGTAGGATTTTCCAGAGATTTATTCACTTGCCTGCTACAGTAAAAGCCATGGCTTGCAGAGAGCTTACAAAGCATCAAAGGGATCTCAGTTGAAGGGTATCAGGAAAAGGGTACAAAAAAATTTCCACAGCATTGCATATAACATGGAACACAGTGAAGACAGTCAAGTAGAGAAAATATGGGAGAACAGTGACGTTGCAAAGAACTGGACGTACCTCCAAAGTTGATGAAAAGACAAGAAGAAAACTGGTCAGTGAGGCTGCCAAGAGACCTACAGCAACACTGAAGGAGCTGCAGGAATTTCTGGCAAGTACTGGATGTTCTTCGTGATTCACTGTTGCAGTCATCACATTTGGGTTATTCCTGCCAGGGTAGCCCTCAGCCAGCCCGAATACCAGAGACTTAGTATTTCTGCGTCAGTTGCTGTCGCTTCAGGAGTGACGTCAGGTCGTCAGTAGTATAAAGTAAGGCAGCCAATGCCATTACATCAGTCTTTCTTGCTGTGGAGCCTGAAGCAGAAGCAGTTTGCATGAGTGCTGATCAGGCGCTCCTTGAGTTTTCGTCTTCCGAATTGAAGTTGAAGTCTTCTCAAGCTAAGTACCCCATTGGGGATCTTTTTTTCTTGCATTAACTGATGTCTGAAAAATTTAATAATTTTCTCGCCTGTGGAAAGCAAATACGATACCGAGATTTCCATTCTTACTGTGTCACTTGTTTAGGCCCAGACCACGACGTCCCCCGTTGTCCCTTCTGTGCTTTGTTCAACGCCAGAACTATCCATCGTCGGGCCCTTATTGTAGCCAGAAATTTTCGCTTATTGTCCTTGAATTCCGATATGGCTTTGGTAAGTCATCCAACAGCAGCGCTTCCAAAAAAAATGTAAAGATAAAGAGAGGCAGACCTCACAGGTCCAAGCCTACAGGCGACGCTTCCGTTAAGTTAGTCATCAGTTCACTAGTCTTCAGTGAGGTGCTTTTGTAGCCCCTGATGCCCGCTTCTGTGGATTCGCAGGCCGCTACCAAGACCCTTTCGGAGTCCGATATGTTGCAAAACTCTTGTTCGACAAGGATCCTGCTCTCGTCTCTACCTTGGATGGATCTGGAGCCGCTGAACAGGCACCGGCTTCTGAGGAAGTCCTTTGTACTACCGTTGCTCGAAACAAACCAAAGTCTTCTTTCACAACTACTGTTCTTTCTAAAACTACCGAGTTTCTAAGGCTCAGGGTACAAACCGCACCTTAGAAACCGACGACCTCTCATACGCCTGCTGCCTTACCTCAGTCTCAAATGCTTAAAATGGCAGAAGACCTTATCATGTTGATCGGGGAAGCCAAGCTACCCCATCTAAAAGGAAGAGAGATCTGTCCCCTGTAGTTCTGTCTGAACAAGAGTCAGGTGAATCTGATGCTTCTGAATATGAAGACATGCAATTCCTCTCTAAGTATGAGGATTCTGATGCAGAGGATTCCATTCCTTCAGTCTTTCCACCAGAGGATTTTTCCTTTTGGGGAAACCCTGCATACCTTAAGGAAACATTTCCAATGGGAGAGTTAGGATTACCCTCAGTCAAAAAAGAGACTTGGGGAATTCCTATGATCTTCCACAGCACAGACCCTTGGCAATCCCGCCAGTCCTGGATGTTGTGGAGGATGTTTTCATGGAATCCAGCTTGACTCCTGACACCTACCCCTGCTCTCAGAAAACCAGACAGGTACTACAGAGCAGAGCCCCTGACTCGCACAAATTTCTTTTCAAAAATCCTACTGCTAACCCTGAGGTAATTTCTCAAGGACCTAAAGGGATTAAGGCAACCTCTGCTAAGAATCTCACCCAATTAGATAGGGATTCCTGAGCTCTGGTCAGATGGGGCAAAAAAAGTATACACCTTCTCTACTCTTGCTATCAGGGCACTAAATTGTCAGCTCCATATGCTGAAATTTCAGCAACATACCCTGGAACTCCTTAAACAAATAATCTCTTCCTTTCCTGCTTGGGCAGAATCTAAAGAATTACAAAAGTTAATGCATTCTGCAAGTCAAGTAACTAAACACACCTTGCACTGTGGTTTTGATGCCCTAGAAGCTTCTTGCAGGGCAGCAGCCACCGGATCTGTCATTAGAAGGCATGCATGGCTTAAGGAGCAGCCCCTGCCAGTCCATGTCAAATCTAAATTGCTGGATGCCCCTTTGCACAAAGATTATTTATTTGGCACTAAGGCAGAACAGGTGTTAAAAAGGATGGAAGAAAAAGCAAAATGTATGCCAACAGTTAAGGATTTCTTGCAGGTACAGCCACCAAGGTTCAGCAGGCATTGTCCCACCAAACACTGGTCCTTTCCTGTTCCCAGTAAGCCACCTCAGTCTAGGCCCCGGGGAACCAGACCCCCCCCCCCCAGACAGCAGCCACAGGGAATGCAGAGATTTAAGCATTGGACTTCCTCCACTTCAAAACCAGAGAGTTCTAAGCCACCCCCTTATGGTAAGAACTCTCAATGACTCACTTCCCCAACCCCCTCCCTCTGCCCACCTTCACTTACCCTTAGGAGGAAAACTCTCTTTTCACGCAAACACCTGGGCCATCATTACCAACGACCACTGGGTTCTGAACGTAGTGTCCCAGGGATACAAATTTTCCTTCCAACCCCAAAAGGGTTCCCAGATCTACCCCCAAACCAGTGGGCAGAGGCTCAAAAGCATAGCCTTTCCCTGCTCTCTATGAGGGCAGTAGAGCACATTCCTACAGAACAGATAGGCCAAGGTTTCTACTCCAAACTTTTTTTGGTACCCAGAAAAGAGGGCCCCTGGCACCCCCTCCTCAATCTACCCATTCTAAACACCTTCCTGGTGATCCCAAAGTTCAAAATGCTCACCCTCCAGCAGCTGCTACCCATGCTCTCCAAGGACGCTTGGTAGCCACCCAAGATCTAAGAGGCCTACCTCCACATTCCTATCAGGGAATCATGTAGGAAATCTCTCCATTTCAGGGCAGGCTCCCAACACTTTCAGTTCTCTGCGCTTCCCTTTGGCTTATTTACTGCTCCCAGAGTTTTCACAAAATGCCTGGCTAAAGCCATTGCCTTTTGCAGACAAAGAAAAATTCAGATTTACCCATACTTAGATGACTGCCTTATTCAGGCAGACAGCCAGGAAAAGCTGCTCAATCACCTGGCCTTTGTAAAGACCTTACTAACCTCCCTAGGGTACACAATCAACAAAAAGAAATCCAAACAGGTACCCACCCAAAGGATAATCTTCCTGGGAGCAAGCCTGGACACAGCATCCCAGATGGCATTCCTTATACCAGAGAAACAAATTTTCCTGACAACCTACTTCTCTCACCTAGCCACCAAGCCCCAGCTATCTGCAAGAAAGATCCTGCAAGCGCTGGGGTTCATGGCATCTTGCATGCTACTCATTCCATATGCATCTGAGGAAACTTCAGTGGTACCTAAAACCCCTTTGGTGTCAACACTCTCAAGACCTGGAAACTGTTCTACCTATAATTCCTTGCCTCGGAAAAGATTTTCTTTGGTGGGCAACAGCATGCTCCCACAACAAGGGACTGCCTATCTCACCACCCACCGCTGCCCAGACCCTCACCACAGACCCATCAGACTATGCTTGGGGTGCACACCTGAATGCCAGGTGCATACAGGGCCAATGGCGCCTGCAGAAATCCCTCTGGACATCCATCAAAAAGATGTTGGCTGTGAAGCACGCTTTGATAGCCTTCAAGCCCCTTCTCTCACCATGGGCCCTCCTAATCAAAACAGACAACACCAGTGTGATGTGGTATATCAGCAAGCAGGGAGGGATTCACTCCTACCCTCTATGTAGGCTGGCCATGACCCTTTGGCATGCAGCCTACACCTGTTAGTGCAATTCCTACCAGGCTCTCTCAGCTCTCTGGCAGACCAGTTAAGAAATCTTCTGGACTCACATGAGTAGCAGCTCAACAGAAGAATCTTCACCCTAATAACTGAGAAATGGGGCACCCCAAAGGTCAACCTTTTTGCCTCCTACACCAACCATCAACTCAACAATTTCTGCACCAAGGAGCATCACTGCATGGCTTGGAACGTGGATGTCCTGTCCTACCCCTGGGTCAATCTAGCGGTCTATGCCTTTCCTTCACTTCCTCTCATCCCCATGGTACTGCTCAAAATAAAGGAGGAAAAACCAAGGACCGTTCTTATAGCTCCAGACTGGCCCCAGCAGCACTGGTACCCCTTGCTGCGCAGCCTGTCCCCACTGCCTCCATGGCATCTTCCTCAGTTTCCCAGTCTCCTAACACAGAGGGCAGGGGAATTCATGCACCCCCAATTGCAGACACTCAATTTGGCAGCTTGGCTTATTCCCTAACTCCGATCCATCCTCAGTAAACAGGTTCTAGATGTCATCCATGAGGCCAGAAGCCCTAGCACCAGAAAGTCTTATGCTGACAAATGGAAAAGGCTCTGCACCTGGATCCAGGCTAAGGGAGCCAATGCGCCACACCTCTCCCTCCCCCTCATACTGGATTACTTAG
Organism: Protopterus annectens; assembly: GCF_019279795.1. Taxonomy (NCBI): domain Eukaryota; kingdom Metazoa; phylum Chordata; order Ceratodontiformes; family Protopteridae; genus Protopterus; species Protopterus annectens. The sequence continues at coordinate 827,949,177 of NC_056744.1, forward strand.
CTGACTTACTACACAGTGGCCTCTCCTTCTCTTCTATAAAAACTCATGCCTCTGCCATTTCTGCTCATTTTTCCACTGAGCAGCCCCTTTTCTCACACCCTTGGATCAAACAGTTCCAAGAGGGGCTAGCAACTTGAGGCCACCCAGAAAGGCACCAACCCCTGCTTGGGACCCTAACTTTGTACTGGAAAAGCTCACCCTAACTTTGTACTGGAAAAGCTCACCCTTCTCCCTTTCGAACCAGGTTCTTCTGCAGAGCTAAAATTTCTCTCTGGAAGACTGCTTTCCTTCTGGCCATCACTTCAGCCAGAAGGATCTCTGAGCTGCAAACGCTCATGGCTGTGGAACCCTTCATCATCTTCCATGCTGGCAGGGTATCCCTCAGAACTAACCCATCCTTCATGCCTAAGGTGGTGTCCAGTGTGGCTTTCAACCAGTCCATTCATTTGCCCACCTTTTTTCCTAATTCCCAGAACAAGGAGGAAGGGATTCTGCACTCTCTGGATGTGCACAGACAGCTCAGATTCTATCTAGACAGGACTAAATCCTTCAGAAAGTCTGATCAATTGCTGGTTAGCTTTGCTACAGGGTCAGAAGGCAAAGCTACCTCCAAACAAACCATCTCCAGATGGATAGCACACTGCATCCACTTCTGCTACAAACAACATGGAAATCCTCCCCCCAAGGGGTTAGGACACAACCAGAGCAGCCTCCACCTCTGCAGCTTTCCTCAGAGGAGTCCCCACCAGGGACATCCTGGAGGCTGCCACCTGGACATCTGTTCACGCTTTCACCAATTTCACAAAGCATTACCACCTGCCTCTCTTCTCCAAATGTAGGGCAGGGTTTGCCTCTGCAGTCTTGCAGGACATCCTAGCCAGCTCGTAGTTCTTTGACTGCCCTCCACCCTTTTCCTCAGCTTTGGGAATCAACCCAGATGTGATGACTGCAAAAGTGAAACATGAAAAACATAGTACATTTGTGTACACTTACCATAAATGTAGATGTTCGAGTGTATTCACTGTTGCAGTCAGGGTTTCCCTCCCTCCATCCCCCTTCTTTTTCCTTACAAGGGACTTACTGGTATTTATTTTCCACTGGTGGGGTTCTTCCACCAGAACCTGGATCCTACTTGCGGGCTTCTGATGGGTTAAGGCAAGAAAAAATGATGTAATAGTATCGGCTGCCTTACTTTATACTAGTGACGACCTGACATCAGTCCTGAAGCGACAGTAACTGATGCAGAAATGCCAAGTCTGTGTTATTCGGGCCAGCTGAGGGCTACCCTGGCAGGGATAACCCAAATGTGATGACTGCAACAGTGAATACACTCAAACATCTGCATTTATGGTAAGTGTACACAACTGTACTTTGTGTACTACATGTGACAACAATCTCCCATATTCTCCATATGTCTGGACTAATAGGGTAGGGTTGCAAGACGGAGCCTTTTCTTACACAGAAAAACATCCAGGCCTGGCTAAGATTTGCAAAACAATACATCAAGTCTCCCAAAAGCATATGGGAAAATGTGTTATGGTCTGATGATACCAAGGTTGAACTTTCTGGCCACAATTCCAAATGGTATGTTTGGCGCTAAAACAACACTTCACATCACCAAAAGAACACCATCCCCATAGTGAAGCATGGTGGTGGCAGTATCATGCTTTGGGTTTGCTTTTCTTCATTTGGAACTGGGGCTTTAGTCAAGGTGGAGGAAATTATGAAGTTCCAAATACCAGTCACTTTTGGCCCAAAACCTTCAGGCATCTGGTAGAAAGCTGAAGATGAAGAGGAATTTCACCTTTCAACATGACAATAACCCAAAGCATGCATCCAAATCAACAAAAGAATGGCTTCACCAGAAGAAAATTAAAATGGCCCAGGCAAAACCCAGACCTACATCCAATAGAAAATCTGTGGGGTTACCTGAAGAGGGCTGTACACAAAAGATACCCTCGCAATCTGACAGATTTGAAGCACTTTTGCAAGGAAGAGTGGGCAAATATTGCCAAATCAAGATGTGCCATGCTGTTAGTCTCCTACCCACGAAGACTGAATGCTGTAATTAAATCAAAAGATGTTTCAACAAAGTATTAGTTTAAGGGTGTGCACACTTATGCAACCAGCTTTATTATATTTTTATATTTTTCCCCTAACAGATTTGTTTGTTTTTCAATTGAATTGTACAGGTTATAGGCAACATTAAAGGTGGGAAAGGTTTTGAAATTATTTATTGTGGTCTCATTTTTTATATCACAAAAATCTGGCATTTTAACAGGGGTATAAATCCACTTATCCTTTAAAACAGGCTTTGAAAGCCATGAGATTACCTGATTGGATTGGTTGTTAATACTATTTAAAGGTCATCTGTTTTATTGTTTTTGTACTGGTCTGATGAAGTGCCTTAGAGCATGAAAGCGCTAATCTGATTTTTTTTTAATTAAACTGGTCACATTTATATCAGCCATGTTGGTTCATTTTTTGGAGTTTTACACATTTAATTTATTTGTAAAATGACCTCTAAACACCAGGAATGTCTTATTTTTCTTGAACTCTCCAATTCTGTCCCAGGGTGCATGTCTGCAGAGGAACACAAGTCTTTTTCCTTGTGAGTGACCACCCCCCAATTGATTACAAACACAACCATGAGGTTGATCTTGCATGCAGCGGAAGGTACCTCCAAGGAGGCTGGTTTAAGCATATCCATAAGGAGACATGCCTGGATGTGATTTTGTGTAAACCTTCATGGAATCATTCATCAGTGCTCCCTTTGATGGATCTTCCTTGTCTGGCCTAACAGTAAAATTGACGGTCTTCCACAGTGAACAGGATGGAAAGACCTTGTCTGCTGTTGGAATTCTCTCTTCTATCCCACACACAGGCCTTTCTCTAGGACCCAATGCACCACTAAGAAAATGTGCTTCAAAAAATTTTAAAGCTGTTTCCAGGAGACATAAGGGGAATTTCCCCCATAGGTAGAAGGGGAAATAACTGCAGTGGTAGACATTGCCCATGTAGCAGAGGGGGTTTGCAGAATCAAAGATCTTGAGATTCTTTCTCAGATGGATCCTTCCAGTCTTCCTGAAAGGTTGCCCAACTGTCCCTCTCTGGAGGGGCAGTCAGGGGAGTGTTTATCCTTTCTCCAAAATGCCTGGCTAGCCATCACAAATGACTCTTTGGTGCAAAGAATCATATCCAGGGGATATTTCATTCCCCTTTAACAAATTTTAGTAAAAACAAGGAAAATACCCCCTGATGTTCCGCTCAATCAGAGGGAGCTAGCAGCTCAAGAGAATACAAAGTTGCTAGGCAAGAGTCATCCAAGAGGTCCCACCAGACCAAACAGGATCTGGAATTTACTCAAGGTTATTTCTAGTGTCAAAAAGACAGGGGACCTGACTTGGATCTAAGTTATCTGAATCAGATTGTAAAGAATTCCAAATTTTGTATGGTCACAGTTCAGTCCATTTTGCCCTTTCTTTAGAAAGATGACTGGATATGCTCAAACAATCTTCAAGACATGTACTATCACATCAAAAGAACAGCCTCGCTCGTAGATATGTATGCTTCCAGCTGGGAGCTAGTCATTATCAGTTCAGAGCCCTGCCCTTTGGTGTCACCACAGCCCCCAAGGTGTTCACCAAATGTATGGCAGTGGTAGTAGCTCACGTGAGACTGCTTGGATTCAGTTTGTTTCCCTGTTTAGATGAGTGGCTCCTTACTGTACCAACCAGGCATCTGCTAGTAAAAAACAGGGATTATTTGCTTCAACTGCGCAAATGTCATCTTCAGCCAGTTCAAGTTGTGGGTTTTATAGGGGCTTACTTAGAAGAACTAGACAATTGACTGTGTCTTCCTCAAAACAAAGTTCTTACATTGGAGGCATACATCAAACAGATTCTTTCCATTCCGTCTCCCCCTGCAAAACTGATCCTAAAAACTCTAGGGTCGATGGCTGCTGTAGTAACTCTAATACCCACTGCTCACTTACACATGAGAATTCTTTAGTGGACCGTGACAGTGCAGTGGTACTTTCAATGTTACCCTTGAATCACCCAATAAAATTGTCTCAGGTTTACAGAAGGTTTCTTCTTTGGTGGATTTATTCTGAGGAGGTCAGTCAAGGTCATCCATTTATCCTTCCTCCTCCCAGCACCACGTTGACCATGGATGCCTCCCAGTTGGGGTGGGAGGGGCATTACTTAGGGAGGGTGCAAGGGAGGTGTTCCCCACCAGATACCAGTTTGCATTATCAGTGTCCTAGAAATGAGAGTTGTGCTTCTAGCATTGCAGGCCTTCCAGAGCTTTCTCCCTCTAGGAACTTTTCCACTACAAATGGACAATATGTTAGTAGTGTCGTACATCAATAAACAAGGGGGTTCACAAATCTTATCCCCTGTGTCGAGAAGCATAAAGAGTATGGCAGCAGGTGATCTCATCTGACTTTTCTTGTAGCATTGCACATACTGGGGAAATCCAGCATTCTAGTGGACAAACTCAGCAGGACCATCCTCATGCCTCATTAGTGGTCTCTGAACCAGTCAGTGGCAAATGTGATCTTCCACAGATGAGGTCAACCTTGCTGTGACCTATTTGCATCCCCCTCAATAACAAGTGCAGCTGGTTCTTTGTCTTTATTCCACCTCAGAGACAGTCATTGACAGATGCTCTGGTCCATGTTTGACCCTCCGGTTTCCTTTACGCTTACCCCCCTCTACCTCTCATCCCCAAGTTTCTTCAGAAAGCGGTTTGGTTGTCATCATTGCCCCTTCTGGCCTCGACAGTTGTGGTTCCCCTTCCTTTGGTCGCATTTAGTATGTCCTCCTTGGATGCTGGATCCCACTTCAAATCTCCAGTCTCACCCATCAGGGCAAGTTCACCCGGATATTGCAGGCCTCAAGTTGACCGCATGGTTTCTCAAATTCCGATGATTGCTAGACATTCCAGGCTTTTCTCCCCAGTTCGAAAAATTCCAGTATCTTCTCGTAAACCTTTGATTAGGAAAATTTACAAATGCAAATGGAAAAGGTTTCCCTTTTGGACTTATCAGAAAGAATTAGATCCCTTTACCGCCCAACTTCCAGCTGTTCTAGATTTCCTTGCCTTTATTTTTCAGAACGGAGCAAGTTTTTCCACTGTCAAGCTTCAATTAGCAGCCAACCCGAACTATGCTTCTCCTTTAGCATCATCCAGCGTATGTAAGGACATTCTTAATGGTAACTTCTTGCTTAGACCTCCAGTAAAGGACCCTATACCACCTTGGAGACCTCACTATGGTTTTGCAAACCTTAGTACTTTTCTCCCTTTGAACCATAAGCTAAAGTAGATTTCAAATTTCTTGGGAAACTGTCTTTCTGGTAGCTATAATTTTTAAGACTATTATCTGAACTCCAAGCACTGTCTTCCACACTGCCATATTTGATGTTTCACAAGAACAGGGTTATTTTACACAGAAATCCCTCTTTCCTACCAAAAGTTGCCTCTGAAACCATTATGAACAAAGTCATCAATTTGCCTGTTTTCTTCCCCAAATTTGAAAACAAAGGTGAGTACATACTCTTCATCTTCATGTACATGGGCAACTTCGTTTTTACCTTCACAGGACCAAGGAATTTAGAAAAACTGATCATGTATTTGTCACTTTCACTAATAAAAGATTGGGAAGACCAGTTTCTAAAAGTACACTGGCTAAATGGATAACCAATTGTGTTTCCTTTGTTTATTCCTTGAAAGTTATTTACCTTACCAAGACAACCGAAAGCACATTCAGTCAGGCCAATGTATACATCTGCAGCCTTTTGGGTTAGGGCCTCTGTTGATATTTGTGCAGCTGCCACTTGATCTAATACTCATAACTTTATTGCACATTTCAAATTGGACATTGTTTCCAGAAATAGAGCTGCCTTTGGTTGTGCAGTGTTCCGGAACATCCTTTCTTGAGGGCCACCCTAGGTTTCTGTAATTAGAGACTGTGTCCCATTTGTTGAGAAATTAATGAAAATGACAACATCAGATAAAGAAGTTATGCACTCACTGTAATGTTCCATCTGTGTTGGCCATTTTCATTCTTCCTTAACTTCCCTCCCTCCTTCCCCCTGTTCATGACTTTGGGCGAGACCTAACAGAAGTGTTAGGAACCAGGAACCATAGTTCCTGTTTCAGCTCTTGATTTTTCAGCTGTCACTTTCCTGTCGATTGTAATATATATTATAGCAGAAAACTCAGTGTGAGGGTTTTTAGCTGTCAGGGGCATTGTGGATAAGGGAAGAGCTCAAGCTTCGGATCCTGGAATCTTTAGAAAGTGAACCTGTTCATGGAGGAAGAATGAAAATGGACAACAAAGATGAAACATTATGGTGACTATATAACTTCTTTTTTGCTGTGTTTAAATTTCTTGTGAAAAATGTAAAGTAGTGTTTGAGGGTGCACCACTGTGTTTGCTTTTGTATTTTTCCCCACTGGCATATATGTGACTGAAATGTCTGTGTTTACTTTTGACATGTAATGTTGGTTAAAATGAAACCGCGTTCATATAAAAAAAAAATAAAAATGAGAGCGGTTCCCTTCTGTTCCTCAGAATCCTTTGAGTCTTCAAAATTTTTCTGTTATTCTTTGATGTGTTGACAGCAGAGCTTATTAAAAGTATTCATAGATTGTGTAATTTTTTTTTAGGTGAAGTCAGTGCTGTGCTAAAGCTGGACAATACAGTAGTTGGACAAACTAGCTGGAAACCAATTAGCAATCAGTCTTGGGATCAGAAATTTACACTGGAACTTGATCGGGTAAGTAGATACATTTGTGTTCATTATTTCAAAGCAGACCATCAATATTTAGAAATAGTAAGACTTGTAACATGAATTCACACTGTACACCTCCAGGGGTTTGCTGTAAATTATTAGGTGTAATTTAACTGACACATGATTATTCGCCACAAAAACATGCAAAATCTTAGAAGGTCACAACTCATAGCTTTATAGGTGTATACTAGCTAACAACCACTAGGGCCCTTATAAGCCTAGCTTTCCCCACAATTTTGATTTATATTGGGGTGATTTACTGACTGCCTCTCTCCACCAGATTCACAGATGCAAGACCAAGGGAGAATTTCTGATTACCCAGCCATTTGGTCCAAGTTGAGCTTAAATAGGGTTAAGGAGGAGCTCTGCTTCACATGGATGGGGAGCTTTTTCCAGAGAATGGGAATTCGCTAAGAAACACGACTCTCTCCAACATGTCCTGTTTGTCGCAAGTAGAATTTAGGTGCGTTAATGTTGTTGTGTCTTTCGGCTTATCCCAGTTAGGGGTCGCCACAGCGGAACTCCGGTCCGCTAATGTTTGGTAGTGGATTTTTACGTGCTGAGTTACCAGCCCTGATGCACAACCTTCAACGAAGGCACACCCATTCACGCATGCCTCCACACAGAAGACGCTCTAGCTGAGAATTGAACGGGACAACATCTTGCTGTGAGGCGACAACACTACCGCAGCACCACTACCGTGGATAATTTAGGTGTGTTAATGTAGTAGTTAAAAAGCTGTTTCTTTTGCAAATATGCAAAATGTTCTTCAAAAGAGTGTCTGAGGATGTGTTGTATGCCAGACAAAGATTACCACTCAAAAATCTGTATGATACAGAGTAAAGAGCCAGCTTTGAGACAGTCAAAGTAGTCAAAAAATCAAAATACTGACCATATTCCTTTTGTAAGGAACCTTTATGGATATTCCAGTTGGTGCATGTGCTCGTCAAGTACATATGAAAGGGGGCATTTTAATGTATGATGGGATCTGATGAGGTCCGAGTACAGTGGTATGATGACCTCTCTGGTCCTAGATGCCATGCCTTTGCTTATAAGTTGAGCAACATAGAAGAATTTTCTTACTACCTTGGACACACATTTTGTCGAAGACTAGGTTACTGTCTACATGAGCTCCCAGATATCTGACTAATGAATCAACTTTTAGGGTTTTTTTTTTTTTTTATTAAAGGAGTTTGTTACTTCGCAAAAGGTATTATAATGCATTTCTTGGTATTGAGTTTTAAACCATGTGTTTGGCACCAGGTGTTTGTTAAACCTTCTTGAAGGGTGTTCTCGTCTTGGGGGGATTAGGAGACTGCTCTCAGGTAGCAGTCATCTGTGAGCCTGGTTAGTTAGAGGCCTTTGAAGTTAGCTTTGACATCCGAGAAATAAAGGCCAAAGGAGAGTAGGCCTAGTGCAAAGCTCTTGGAGTCTCCACTGGTGACCTGCCTCCCTTTGGAGATCATCTCACAGATTCTTACCTCCTGGGTCCTGTCAGTGAGCCACCTAGCTCTCCAGTGTGTTATAAAAGGGTTTATACCTAATTGCGCAAGTTTGTTGACAATGGCTGAGGAGTGGGGTATTTGTATCAAATACTTTAGCCCAGTCTAGGTAGGCAGTGTGCACCGTTTTCCCTTCATCTATTGCCTTAGTGATCTTTTCAAAGAAGTCCACCAGATTCAGTAAGCATGACCTTCCTTTGACAAAGCCAGATTGGGATGGATCCAGTATCTGGAGGTTTCTTATGCTCTTTTTATTAATTTTAATGAGAATTCTTTCCATGGCTTTGCAAATAAGAATAGTCAGATTAATGGGTCTGTAGTTTCCATTGTGGTGATGGTGGTGGTGGGGGGGGGGGTGACAGTTGCAGTCTTCTCTTCGCACGGCACATAGCTTGTTTTAAGACCATAGTTAAATAATAACTCCAGGAATCCTGATAAGTTGTATTTTAGAATGTTCAGGAGGCATCCTGGGATGTTATTAGGGACCATTGAGGCCATAAATTTGGCTTCACCAAGTGAAGCCAGTACATGCTTCCTAGTTATTGTTGAAAGGATTATGTTGGAGGGTATTTTAAGGAGGTGGTTGAGGGTGAGAGGGGTAAAGTTGGAATTAAATTTGTCTACCAACAGGTTCACTATATCCCCAGGATGTGTGAATGCGGCACCATTAACCACCTGTTCAGCACATTGCTGTGTGTTGCCCTTGAGGTTTCTGACATAGCTGAAGAAGGCCTTACGGTTATCTTTCACCTGGGAAGGTTATCTTAACCTCAAAGTCGGGTTTCCTTGACCTGATTAGCCTTCATAGTTGCCTGTTTAGTTTGATAAGTGAGAATCTGATGATGTTCTTCGGGTTTCACTGTTGCAGTCATTACATTTGGGTAATGTGCTGGCAGGTTGCCCTCAGTCGGCCTGAATATCAAAGTCTTGGGTCCTGCTTCAGTTGCTGTCTCCTCTTCCATGACGTTAGGTCGTCAGGGGTATAAAACATGCAGCCAACGCCATTTTATTCAGTCTTTCTTGCTGCGCGGTGCCCGAAGCAGAAGCAGTTCGCAAGTGCCGGTCGGCCGACTCCTGAAATTTTCGCATTCGAGTTTCAGAACAGAAGTCTTCAATTAAAGCTCGTTGGGGAAACTTTTTCTTGCTCCTTACCGATGTCAGTAAAAGTTAATAATTGCATTACTTGTGGGAAGCAAATACCTCATAAGGATTTTCATTTGTACTGTATTCCTTGCCTAGGCCCAGATCATAACGTGCCTTGCTGTCAGTTTTGTGCTAGATTTAACCAATGCACTATTAAGCGTAAAAATATTTTGGATCCAGATTTAATTACCCTGAAATGTCGTCTGATAGCAATCCGACTACCGGAGTTCACAAAAAAACGCAAAGAAAAAGAGACAGACCGTCGAGGTCCAAAACCGACGACGAAGCTTCTCCTAAGCCAGTCGCCGGTTCGGCGGTACTCAGTGAGGCGCTTCACAGCCCCTGATACCCGCTACTTTTGAGTCGCAGGCCTCTACCGAGACCCATGCGGAGTCCGGTATGCTGCGAAATTCTCAGAGTACTGAACCCACGGGTGTCTCTCCCTCAGGTGGGTCTGGAGCCGCTGAGCAGGCACCAGCTTCTGAGGGTGTTTTCCGGCCTCAACATTTCTATATAAAACCGACGCCAGCGTCAAAAACAACTTCTGAGTCAAAAGAACGATGCATGAGCCATGTGCTCAGGCCTCTATGCCTAAAAAACAGGTGATCAAAATGGCTGAGGACTTAATTACCTTGATCAGGGGTTCCCAACCCCCCCCCCCCCTGCTAAGAGGCCTAGGCAAGACAATGATTATGAATCTTCAGATCAGGTTTCTATTTCTTCTGATCAGGAATTTTCTGTACCACCCTATGAGGATTCAAATGCAGAAGAATCCATCCCATCTGCATCTCCTCCTGAGGATTATTCTTTTGGAGAAACCTTGCATACTTTAAGGGAGCATTTTCATTGGGAGAGCCAGGATTTCTCCGAATCAAAAAAGAGGCTTAGGGATTTCCTCCTTCTTCCTCAGCATAGGCCTTTGGCTATACCTCCTGTATTAGACATTGTTGATGTGTTTTCGGAATCGAGCATGGCTCCTTATTCCCTACCTCCATCTCCTAGTAAGACAGGTATTACAGGGTTCCTGACTCCCACAAATTTTCATTCAAAAATTCTGATGCTGATCCTGAAACTAACTCACAGGGTCCCAAAGGTGTAAAGGCTCTACAGCCAAAAATCCTACCCCCTCTGATAGAGATTCCAGGGCACTGGATAGATGGGGAAAGAAGGTTTATACGTCTGCAACCTTGGCAATTAGGGCCTTAAACTGCCAGTTTCATATGCTTAAATATCAACAGCATGTTATGGGCTTATTGAAACAGAAAATGATGATGATTTCCGATTGCGTGGAAAATAAAGAGTTACAGGAATTATTGCATGCAGCAGAACAGGTTGGAAAGCATACTTGCAATGTGGTTTTGATTCCTTGTAGGCCTCTTGCAGGGCCGCAGTTACTGGATCTGTGATTAGAAGGCATGCCTGGCTCAAGGAGCAAAATCTGCCTGATCATGTTAAAGTTAAGTTGTTGGATGCTCCTTTACAGCATGATACTCTCTTTAAAACCTCTTCTGCCTTATTACCAAACAAAGTGGAAGACAAAGCTAAATCTATGCAAACTGTAAAAGATTTCTTATAAGTGCAGCCACCCAGATTCAGCAGGCACTGACCTACTAAAAACTGGTCCTTTCCTGTGTCCAACAGAGCCTCACAAGGCAAATCCAGGTTCTCAAAAGGCTCTAGATACCAATCACAGGGTTCTTACAGGTCAAAACAATGGGGTGCCTCTACCTCCAAATCTGAAGGTAACAAAGCAACCCTACAGTAAGCAGTCTCAATGACTTCCCTCTACCATCACCAAGCACTTATCTTTTGGCAGCCCCCTTGGGGGAAAAATTAGCACTTCATGCTCAAAATTGGCAGTTAATTACCCAGGACAAGTGGGTGTTAAACATAGTATCCCAGGGGTACAGATTTAATTTCCATACTTTGTCAATTCCAATCGGTTGGCCAGATCTGCCACAAAATCAATGGGCAGAGGCTCAGAAACAAGTTACGTCCCTCATGGATATGGGGGGCTATTCAACCAGTACCAGAACAGGAAAAAGGACAAGGTTTTTATTCAAGACTGTTCCTGGTACCCAGAAAAGACAATGCCTGGCGTCCAATACTGGACTTATCGATTTTGAACACGTTCTTGGACATTCCAAAATTCAAAATGCTGACTACAACAGCTACTGCCCATGCTGGGCAAGAACGCTTGGTTAGTGACTCTAGACTTAAAAGAGGCATACCTGCATATCCCAATAAGGGAATCATGCAGTAGTTACCTCCGCTTCAAGGCAGGTTTTATGCATTACCAATTCTCTTCACTGCCCTTTGGCTTATCTACTGCACCCAGGGTCTTTACAAAGTGCCTGGCACCAGTAATTGCATTTTGCAGACAAAGAAGCATACAAATCTATCCTTACTTGGACGACTGTCTCATTCAAGCAGAAAACAAGGACTTTCTTCTTCAACATCTGACATTCCTGAAAAGGCTTCTAACATGCCTAGGGTACACAATAAACGAAAAGAAATCACAACTGGTACCCTCTCAAAAAATTACATTCCTGGGTGCAAGCTTGAATACAACTGCCCAGATGGCTTACCTTACGCCAGACAAACAAAGGCAACTGACTATATACTTCAAACAGATGGCAACAAAAACCCAGTTATCTGCAAGACAAATTCTGCAGGCTTTGGGGTTCATGGCATCCTGCATTCTACTAATTCCATATGCAAGACTGCAATTGAGGAAACTTCAATGGCATCTAAAAAGTTTATGGAGTCAACATTGTCACAGTCTGGAAACAATGATTCCTCTCATTCCCTGCCTACAACAGGAGTTTCTTTGGTGGGCAGAGACACGTCACCAAAACAAGGGATGGTCTTACACTCTACCCCCTGCCATCCAAAGCCTAACTACAGATGCATCAGACTATGCTTGGGGGGCCCACCTGGCAGGGAGATGCATTCAGAGCATATGGAACCCAAAACAAATGCATCTGCCTATCAGCCAGAAAGAGATGCTAGCTGCTCAGAATGCCCTGAAAGCCTTCAAGGACTTAATTCATCCAGGACAACTAATGATAAAGACAGACAACACTACGGTTATGTGGTACATAAACAAGCAGGGGGGTACATATTCCTACCCCCCTTTGCAGACTAGCCATGGCATTGTGGGGCACAGCCTTGACTTACCAAGTACATCTTCAAGCACAATTCCTGCCAAGAAAACAAAATATTCTGGCAGACGACCTAAGCAGAAATCTTATGGACCCTCATGAGTGGAAACAGGATCCACAAGTCTTCAGCATGGTAACACAGAAATGGGGGAGCCGGGACATAGATCTATTTGCCTCTCCCTAAAATTATCAACTGGACAAATTCTGTACAAGGACTTATCACAGACAAGCATGGAAAGTGGATGCCCTATCCTTCAGTTGGAAAAACCCATCAGTCTACGCCTTTCTTCCTCTGCCTCTTCTCCCCAAGGTCTTACTAATGGTCAGACAGGAAAAAACAAAATTAATCCTAATTGCCCCAGACTGGCCTCGCCAGCACTGCTACCCAATTCTAAGGAATATGTCTCAACTCCCTCCTTGGTACTTGCCTCAAATACCTCATCTACTGTCTCAGCAGAGTAGTCAAATTCTGCACACTCAGCTCCAAACTCTGAACCTGGCAGCATGGCTGATCATGTAATTATTCAAACACCTCTCAGTAAATCTGTGATGGATGTAATTTTGGAAGCCAGAAGGCCTAGTACTAGAAAATCGTATGCTGATAAATGGAAGAGATTCTGTGCTTGGAACCAAGCACAAGGAATGGACACAGCAAAACCAAATATTCCTCAGATCTTACAATACTTGACTGAGATGCTTGACAAGGGCCTATCTTTTTCTTCAATAAAAATCCATGCCTCTGCCATCTCGGCTCATTACAACATGGAGCCTCCAATCTTTTCTCATCCTCTGCTAAAACAGTATCTTAGAGGGGCCAAAAATTTAAGGCCACCGAGAAGATCACCAACTCATGCATGGGACCTCAATTTTGTGCTGGAAGAACTCACCCTGCCTCCTTTTGAACCAGCAGCTACTGCAGATATAAAGTTTTTATCTTGGAAAACAGCTTTTCTTTTGGCAATCACTTAAGCAAGAAGGGTTTCAGAACTACAGGCCCTCATGGCTATGGAGCCTTTTATTACATTTTACCCGGACAGGGTGTCCCTCAGGACCAATCCTTCCTTTATGCCTAAGGTGGCATCAAGTGTGGCTCTTAACCAAACTATTCACCTGCCAACATTTTACCCAAATCCGCAGATCAAGGGGGAGCGGATTCTGCATTCATTGGACGTATACAGACAACTAAGATTCTACTTAAACAGGACCAAATCTCTAAGAAAGTCTGAGCAACTACTGGTGGCATTTGCTGCAGGATCAGAGGGGAAGGCTATATCAAAGCAGACTATTTCTAAGTGGATAAGCCACTGCATTTGTTTCTGCTACTTGCATCATGGTAAACCAGTGCCCAAGGGAATCAGGTCACATTCCACCAGGGCTGCCTCTACCTCAGCAGCCTTTCTCAGAGGAGTTCCAACCAAAGACATTCTAGAAGCTTCTACTTGGAGCTCTGTTCATACTTTTACAAAGCATTATCATTTGCCTGTCTTCTCAAAGTCCAGGGCAGGCTTTGCCACTACAGTTCTGCAGGGCCTTATAGCCGCTCCTAATGCTATTTAGTTCCATCCTCCCATCCATAGCTTTGGGATTCTACCCAAATGTAATGACTGCAACAGTGAAACACAAAGAACATAGTGCAGTTGTGTACACTTACATTCTAAAGTCTTTGTGGTGTATTTGCTTTTAGATGAAGGTAAAGTTTATGTTGCTAAAAGTGCATTTACATATATATTGCTGTTGATATATATATGCATATATATATATATATATATATATATATATATATATATATATATATATATATATATATATTATTTGCTCCCCATTTGAGGGGTACCTGACATCTTGGGCAAGAAAAACTGAATAAAATGGCGTGGGACTCATGTTTTATACCCGTGATGACCTGACGTCATGGAAGAGGAGACAACAACTGACGCAGGACCCAAGACTTTGATATTCAGGCAACTGAGGGCAATCTGCCAGCAGATTACCCAAATATAATGACTGCAACAGTGAATACACTCGAACATCTACATTTATGGTAAGTGTATACAACTGTACTTTGTCCATTTCATTATGCCTCATGAATGGGTCTTCGGATCCATCCTCTGATCTGACTCAGCCATCCCCCCTCCCCCGTTAAGGTATTTTTCCAGTCATTTTTAGCTTTTGCTGGTGTTTGAGTCCTTTCCCGCCTTTTGTCTCTCTCTTCAATTTCCCTGTTTCTCTTTCTCTTTTGAGATATTAATTAAAAAAAAAAACTTTCCCTGTATCTTTTAGCTGTAGTACTGCATAGTTTTTAGTATGTGTATGTCTGACAAGCCGGGCAAACCTGGCTTTAAGAGCTGTGCCTCTAGTGGGCATGATTCCCCAATTGGATGCCCACAAGAGGTGCATGTATTGGCTGGGTACGGGGCACTTTGAGATGCTGTGTGATATTTGCTCAACCTTCAGTCACTGGACCCTCACTGACAGGTGAAATAAACTTATTTTGAGAGGGATTCTTATGACTTCTGGAGCCCAAGACCCCTGTTTCGAAGAAGTGTGCCCCCTCTGTTACTCCAGAGACGATGACTTCTGCTGTAGAGAAGCACAAGAGGCTTTCGGATCTGTCATCTTCAGATCCTTCCTGCTCTTATTTCTTTATGGAGCCAAGAGGGGCCTCGGATCCAGTGGAGCCAGCATCAGCCAAACCACCCTGTCCACCAGACCTTCAAACCTCATGCCCACGCAGTCAGTTGGAGCCTTTGGAGACCATATGGATCCATAGCTGTTCTTCTCCGGAGCGGACTGTGGGCCAGTTAGGTTGACACATTTCTCTCTTTCCTCTAGATTCTCTCGGCTGTCCCACTCCATTATGGATCAGATGATGAGGAGATTTTTTTGAAGCCCAGATCCAGCTTGGGGATCTTGCCTTCTCCAACCCATGCTGGATCCGTGAGAACATCGACCCCGATATGTCAGCCTTCTCCTCTGGTCCGCTCTTCATCTTTGGAGATACAGGGCCTGACACTCCCAAGTGGATTGGCATTGGAGCACGGGATATCCCTTTTCTCAAATATGACCGTCTCCCTGACTGACTCAGACCCAATTTCATTGGAACAGAACGGATCCCAGATCCGAGATGTCAGCACCAGGTCCTCTGGGTTGAAGTTGGCTCTGACCTTTTCATAGCCATCGCTTCCTCTGGGGGCCTTGGTCTTCAACAACTCGGGGCTGGTGCCTTCTGGAGGTGTTGGATCTGAGATGACCTCATCCTTCTCTCCCTTAGCGGCTTCGGCCTGTGGGGTTGGGGGGCAGGTTGTCTTGATTTTGACGAAGGGAAAGGGTCCCCCACATCTCCACTAGATGATATTTCCTTCGGGGATATCTTAGAAATTCTGAAACAAAAGGGTGGCTGGTCTTTCCAGCCCCCTTCCTCAGAGGAGTCAACGTTCCTGGAGGCATTTGGTACTGGGACCATCTACATCCTGGTTGACCCATATCTCCCCTCTCAATGAATCAGCTTTTTTTCTTATTGGCTGCCTGGCTTGGAAGGAGCCTAACACCATGGATCCAGTTCCCAAACGTGCAGACAAATGTTTCTGTCCCCCTAAGTATCGCCCTTTTTGGAGTAAAGGTGTCCTGGTTGATGGCCAGTGTGGTGTCAGTAGCCACCAAGAAGGAGCTTGCCAAACAGAGCTCTAATGTTCACCCCGCGAACAAGGGATCTCAGGCTTTGGACAAGCATGGCAAGTGTATGTATGCCTCAGCCACTTTTATGCTGAGAGCATTGAATTACCCAGCACACTTCATGCGCCTTCAGAGAGATTGATTAAGGAAATCTCTACCTCTCTGACACAGTCGCTCTCTGTGGAAGACCTTAAAAAGTTTTCTCTCCAGCTAACCATTATGACCTGTATCTCTAACTCCTTGATGAGGTTAATCTCCCACGCTGCAGACGGTACCTCACAAATTTCTGGTTCAGGCATCACTGTCAGGAGACATACCTGGATGAGACTGTGCAGGTTTGTGGACCTCTTTAAGATGTCGTTCATTAACGACCCCCTTTGATGGTTCTTTCTTGTTTGGGCTGTCAGTAAAAGAGACTCTTACCCACAGTGAACAGGAAGGCAAAACCTTATCTGCTGTTGGGATCAAGTTTTCTTCCCCCCAACGGACCTTCTCCAGGAACCAACAGAGTGAGAAGAAGATGTGGTTCTGTAAGCCCCAAGGGCCTTTTTCTGATCACAAGATGAATCCTCTTCTAGAGGCAGAGGAAGGGGATTCAATGGTAGATGCCGCCCCAGAGGGGGAGAGGTCCACAAAACCAGGGCTTCAGGAAACCTTTCTCTGAATACCCCATTCAGCGCTCCTGAAGTGCTGCCTGGCAGTCCTACCCATGGGGCAGTAGAGGGCAGACTTTTGTTACACCCAGAAGCCTGGGCAAACATAGCAAATAATACTTGGGTGTTAAATATAATTTCCAGAGGTTACTATATTCCCTTTTTCCCTCCACCGCCCATTTCTGAGAAATATCTCCCCTTCGTACCACCCAGTCAGAGGGAGACTGCCCAGAAGTTCAAAAATTTCTAGATAAGAGAGTCATCCAGGAGGTTTCATGTGAACAACTAGGATGGGAGTCGCTCGTTTTGGTTTGCAGTTGAAGATGAACAGGCAAGGTAGTTCGTCTGTATGCTTTATTACACAGAAACACATCAGGATGGATAGCAGCAGTACAAAAGATAAATGAACAGATTAAATGACAGACTACACAGGCATGCATGCTCACATCTCAACAGCTTATTAAAAAATGACAGGGTCGCAAGTGCGCAGTATTTGTACACTTCTGCAAGCCCATGGAAAATACATACATACAGATCTACATCCTCCCTCTTTAATGAATTGCCCACAGTAAAATATTTGAAAAACAGAGATGCAATTTTATCAACATTAAGAAGCAAACACCACTTGTGTCCTTATGTCTAAGGTTCCATGTGTCTAGAACATGGTCTGGAAATGCGACCTGATCTAGTGATAGAGCAATCAGAACTGGGTTTAGCAACAGGGGTGGTCATTAGTGAACAAACAGATTCTGGAGTTTCAAGATTCTTCTCAGGAACAGTGATATTTACTAGAACGTCCTGTGAATTGTTACACTTAATAACTCACTCTGAGATCTTTATCACAGGTATGAGACTGCAATACAGGCTCGTACCCATGACCAAATGTTTCCGATTCTGCCTAAATTTTGCTCCTTGTGATTCCACAATGTACAATCTCGGCTCTGAACATACAATTTTCATGACACCAATCCAATCGAAACCTTTGGACATCTGCATCCTTGTTATCTCTCCTTCTCGTAATGGATTGAGCAGTTGGTTGGACCTATCATAATAGTAATTTTAGGATAAGAGTTTCTTCAACATATGGGCTTTCACTGATGTATTGTTCTTGACACATGGAACCTAATAGATTACTGCTGATTGATAGTGTGGTACTGGTTTGTCTCAACAGAAGCCTCTGTGCAGGTGAACCAAGATGCTTATCACGTTGAAAATTTTTGAGATTCAAGAAAACATCATTATTGTCTTGTTTCGACTTAAGTAAATGTTTTGCATTTTGAACTGCACGTTCTACCAAACCATTTGACTATGGGTACTCAGGGATACTTATAACAGGAGTAAAGTTTCACTCTTCAGCAAATCTAAACTGTGTACAGTTGTCAGAAATAACTTTGTGTGGACTACCATGGATTTAGATTGACGCATCAACTTAGTAATAACAGAACTGAAAGTTAGATTAGGAAGTAGGGCAATCTCAAACCAATTTGAATAAAAGTCGACTAACACAAAGTAATGTTGACCATTCCATTTGAAAATGTTTGTAGCTACTGTCGACCAAGGTAATTCAGGAATGTGGTTTAGCTGAAGTGGTTCCTTCTGTTGATGTGGCGTACTGATGTTCTTCGTGTTTCACTTTTGCAGTCATTACATTTGGGTTATCCTGTCAGGGGTAGGCCTCAGTCGGCCCGAATACCAGATGCTTAGTATTTCTGCATCTGTTGCTGTCGCTCCAGGGCTGACATCAGGTCCGTCAGTGGTATAAAATCAGGCAGCCGACACCATTACATCAGTCATTCTTGCCAAGGAGCCCGAAGCAGTTCGCACGAGTGCCGGTCAGCCGCTACCCGAGTTTTCATTTCCGAATTGAAGTTGAAGTCTTCTAAAGCTAAGTACCCCATTGGGGATCCTTTTTTACTTGCTCTAACCTCTGTCAGAAAAAGTTAACAATCGTCTCGCCTGTTGAAAGCCAGTATCACACCAAGACTGCCATTCTTACTGCGTCACCTATTTAGACCCAGACCATGATGTCCCTCGCTGTTGCTTTTGTGCTTTGTTCAACGCCAGAACTATACATTGTCAGGCCGTTAGTGTAACTAGATATTTTTTCTCTCAGTCCTCGAATTCCGATATTGCTTCGGTAAGCCATCTGACTACCGATCTTCCGAAAAAACGTAAGGATAAAGACAGAGACAGACCGCACAGGTCCAAAACTGCCGACGACACTTCCACTAAGCTAGTCGTTAGTTCTCCGGTCCTCAGTGAGGCGCTTTCGCAGCCCCTGATGCCCACTTCTGTAGATTTGCAGGCCGCTACCGAGACCATTTTGGAGTCTGGTATGCTCGAGACTCTTTGACTAAGGATCCTGCAGCTGTCACTGCCGTGAATGTGTCCAGAGCCACTGAGCAGGCACCTGCTGCCGAGGAAGTACATCGCACTACCGATACTCAACACAGACCGATAACCTCTTTCACATCTTCACTTCTTTCTAAAACTACCGAGTTTCTAACGCCCAGGGTATGAACTACGCCCAAACAAAACAATGACCCAAGCTCAGGCACCTGATTCCTTGCCTCAGTCTCAAATGCTTAAAATGGCAGAAGACCTTATTATGCTTATTAGGGGAAGCCAGGCTACCTCTTCCAAAAGAAAGAGACTTGTCCCCAGTAGTTTTATCTAAACAGGAGTCCGACGACTCTGATGCTTCTGAATATGAAGACATGCAACCCCTCTCTGCTTATGAGGATTCTGATGCAGAGGAATCCATTCCTTCTGCCTCTCCACCCAAGGATTTTTCATTTGGGGAAACCCTTCATACTTTAAGGGAGCATTTCCGATGGGAATGTCCATATCCTCAGTCAAAAAAAGAGACTCTGGGAATTCTTAGATTTACCGCAGCACAGACCTTTGGCCATTCTTCCTGTCCTGGATGTTGTGGATGATGTTTTTATGGAATCCAGTTTGACTCCTGACATGCTTCCTCCTGCTCAAAGGAAACCTGACATGGAATACAGAGTCCCTGACTCAAATTCCTTTTCAAAAATCCTACTGCTGACCCAGAGGTCATCTCTCAAAGACCTAAAGGAATTAAAGCAACCTCAGCCAAGAATCCCACCCCCTCAGACAGGGATTCCCGAGTTTTAGACAGATGGGGTAAAAAAGTATACACCTCTGCTACTGTTACTATTTAGAGCATTAAATTGGCAGTTCCACATGCTGAAATTTCAGCAGCATACCATGGAACTCCTCAAACAAAAAAAATCTTCTTTTCCTATTTGTACAGAAAATAAAGAATTACAAGAGCTAATGCATTCTGCAAGTCAAGCTACTAAGCACACCTTGCAATGTGGCTTTGATGCCCTAGAAGCATCTTGCAGGGCAGCAGTCACTGGTTCTGTCCTTAGAAAGCATGCTTGGCTTAAGGAACAGACCTTGCCAGACCATGTCAAATCCAAATTATTGGGCACACCATTGAACAAAGACAATTTATTTGGCACCAAGGCAGAAGAGTTCTTAAAAAAGATGAAAGAAAAAGCTAAGTCTATGCAGACAGAGTTCTCACAGGTCCAGCCTCCGAGGTTCAGTAGGCATTGCCCCTCCAAGCACTGGTCCTTTCCTGCCCCCTCCAGGCCAGCTCAGCCCAGACCCATGGGAAGCAGACCCCCCCCCCCCCAACAGCCTCAGGGAATGGAGAGATCTAAGCAATGGAGATGTCCTTCATGGATGCATCTGCAGTCATAACAAATGGGTTGTCCTGTCGTCAGGCAGCCCTTCGGTCGGCCGGATTCCAAAGTCTGGGTCCGGCTTCGGCTGATGTCGCACTTCACCCGACGTCATCTCTGCTGGTCTTCGGGTATAAAGGCATCAGCCGACGCCATTTTCCTCAGTCTTTCTTGCCGCGTGGCACCCGAAGCAGAAGCTGTTCGCAAGTGCCGGTCGGTCAGATCCAGAGATTACTACTACCGAATACTACTTCGAAGACTTCTAAAAGCTAAGTACCCCATTGGGGACTCTTTCTTGCCTCAGCCGATGTCAGAAAAAGTCAATAACTGTTTAACTTGTGGGAAACAAATACCTCATAAAGATTTCCACTCTTACTGTCTGCCTTGCTTAGGCCCAGACCACGACGTAGCAGCCTGTTCGGCCTGCGCTTCCTTCAACCGACGAACGCTAAGGCGTCGGTCGGAGTTTGCTGAACAGTTTTTCGGCTCAGACTTTGCGTACATTATGCCGTCGGATCCTCCGACTACCCAAATTGTTAAAAAACTCAAAGAAAAAGACCGACACTCACGGTCCACGGTTTCGGCCGAAACCACGGTTAAGCAAGCCGCGAGTGTCTCGGTTTCGGCCGAAACCGAGAAAACTGGTCAATCTTCAGCCGAATCCATGACTACTACTGAGGCTCCTGCTACTTTACCTGAATCGGCCTCAGAAATTTTGCCTACAACTGTGGTTTCTAGTGATTTATCAGACACCATCCCTTTGGATGTCTCTACCCCAGCACGTGGTGCTGCTAGACCCCCTGCAGCCATGTCTATCAAGGCCTTTGCCAGGGCTAAAGCAGCCAAATCTGCTAAATCAGTGCCTGTTAAACCTCCCTCACACAGGCCCACTTCTAGTTCACAAATGCTTACTCTGGCAGAAGATTTAATATCCTTAATTAGGGGATCCCAATCTCACCCAGACAGGGCCTCCCAGCCCCCAGAAAAGAGACCTAGGGCAGAGCCCCCCGAGCCAGTGTCCTCTGATGATTCTGCGGATGACTCCGACATTACAGAACAGCCAGAGGATCCTTTTTCTACTTATGAAGACTCCGATGCTGAAGAATCCATTCCAGCTGCCTCTCCACCAGAGGAATTTTCCTTTGGGGAAACCTTACATGCCATGAGAGAACAATTCCAATGGCAGGGACAAGATTTCTCAGATTCAAGAAAAAGGCTTAGGACTTTTCTGCACTTACCACAACATAGGCCCTTAGCTATACCTCCTGTTTTGCCTGTTGTGGATGATGCATTTAATGATGTCTGCACTGCTCCTGATTCTTTACCTCCAGCCCCTGCCAAACCTGATAGATTTTACAGGGTACCAGACACTCATCACCACCTATACAAGGCCCCACTGGCAGACCCCAAAACTATTTCCCAGGGGCCTAAGGCAGTAGCCTCGACCACAGCAAAAAACCCTATTCCTTTAGAAAGGGAATCCAGGTCCTTAGACAGATGGGGGAAAAAAGTTTACACCTCTGCTACTCTCTCAGCTAGAGCTTTAAACTGTCAGTTTCACATGATCCAATACCAAGAGTTTATGCTTGATCAGTTAACTAAAAAACTGTCCTCTGATGAATCTTTGGATAAGAAATATGTATTAGAAATGGTGAATAACATACAACAGGTTAGTAACCATTCCTTAAAATGTGGCTATGATGCACTGGAGGCTTCATTTAGATCAGCCATGACTGGCACAGTGATAAGAAGACATGCATGGTTGAAAGAACAGGTCTTACCGGATCATGTTAAAGCAAAGCTATTAGATGCTCCTATGGATAAGGCCAGTTTATTTGGTACACCTGCCCAGCAGGTAATGAAGAAAATGGAAGAAAAGGCAAAATCTGTACAAACAGTTAAAGATTTCTTACAGGTTCAGCCCCCAAGGTTTAGCAGGAACTGGCCTGCCAAAAATTGGTCCTTTCCTGACTCCACAAGATCCCAAAGGGGCAGGAATAGATGCTCCAGAGGCAGAAATCAATCCAGAGGAGGTGCCTACAGAGGACGACAGTGGCAAGGCAATAACAGAGGCACAGACACAACCACTACCACTGCAACAGGACAATCACAGTGACTTGGCTCTAACTCCGCCTACCAAGGAGCAAATAGCAGCACCATTAGGCGGAAAGTTAGCCTTATTTTCGAAAAATTGGCACTATATCACAAAAGACAAGTGGATTTTACAAACCATAGACCAAGGCTACCGGTTCCACTTCCACACCTTACCAGTAAAAAGAGGAATGCCAAACCTGCCTCCAAATCAAAAAATAGAAGCTCTACAGCAGATAATGGAATTAACAAAGATGAGAGCTGTGGAAAGAGTACCAATAACAGAACAGGGCAAAGGATTCTTCTCCAGACTCTTCCTAGTACCAAGAAAAGAGAAAAGTTGGAGACCTATACTCGACCTGTCCATCTTAAACACATATATCATTGTCCCAAAATTCAAAATGCTGACCCTACAGCAACTTCTTCCCATGCTGGGCAAGGAGTGTTGGCTGGTAACTCTAGATCTCAAGGAGGCATACCTGCACGTCCCCATTCGACCAAATTGCAGAAGATACCTCAGATTTCTTGCAGGATCAGAGCATTATCAATTCTCAGCATTGCCCTTTGGCTTATCTACTGCGCCCAGAGTATTCATAAAATGCCTGGCATCAGTAATCGCTCACTGCAGACTACAGGGAATCCAAATTTATCCATACCTGGACGACTGCCTGTTACAAGCGGACAACAAAAGCAAGCTGACAACAGATTTACAAAGGGTCATTTACTTGCTACAAGCCCTGGGATACACAGTCAATTTACAAAAGTCAAGGCTGATACCATCCCAAACAAGAACATTCTTGGGCTGAATTGGACACAGTAAAACAAATGGCATTCCTAACTGCAGAAAACAAAAGAACTCCCTCTTTACTTCTTGGCATTAACAAAGCAGAACAAACTAACAGCAAGAAAAGTTCTGCAGGCCTTGGGCTTCATGGCATCATGCATAATCTTGGTCCCACATGCCAGACTGCATATGAGAAAACTACAGTGGTACCTAAAGAATTTATGGTCTCAACACAGGCACAGCCTAGAAGCAGAAATACCACTAATCCCATGCCTAAAACAGGAGTTCCTATGGTGGGCTCAAGCATGCCAGTCAAACCCAGGCCTACCCTTCCACAACTTTCGAGCAAGCCAAACCATCACAACAGACGCCTCAGACCTAGGATGGGGGGCGCACATGCTGGACAAATGCGTACAAGGATTGTGGACTCAGGACCAGCTGCACCTGCACATAAACCAAAAAGAAATGCTGGCAGTAAAACTGGCAATCCAAGAATTCAGACCATTCCTCAAAGAAGGCCATTTGATGATAAGGACAGACAACACCACAGTCATGTGGTACATCAACAAACAGGGATGCACTCATTCATACCCCCTATGCAGAATGACTTTGGACCTTTGGAATCTGGCTCTCGGCTACAACATCCAGTTACAGGCAATATTTGTACCGGAAAAGAGAACACCCTAGCAGACATGTTAAGCAGAACCACCTCGGATGCTCACGAATGGATGCTACACCCGACATCTTCAAGACCATCACAAAGAAATGGGGAATGCCACAAATAGATCTATTCGCTTCCTCTCAATCACCAGCTCAAATTCTGCACAAGGACATTCCACCCACTTGCATGGAAGGTGGATTCTCTCTCCTTCAGCTGGAAAGGTCTGACAGCATATGCATTTCCACCTCTTCCCTTGATACACAAGGTACTACTGAAAATCAAAGAGGAACGTCCAAGGATAATCCTGATAGCTCCGAACTGGCCAAGACAACACTGGTACCCATTGCTGAGGAGCATGTCTCGGGAGAAAATGTGGTCAATACCCCTGATGCCTTTGATGTTAACTCAGAACAACTACAACATCATGCATCCAAACTTAAAAACTTTGCAACTGACTGCCTGGAACATCACATAGCAGCAACTAACCCAGATCTTTCCCAAAGGGTTAAAGACATTATCCTTGAAGCCCGCAGACCTTCAACAAGAAGGAACTATGCAGGAAAATGGAAAAGGTTTGTCATTTGGAGTGCTGAAAGAGGAAAAGATGTGTCGAATATAGATATTGCTAACATTCTGGAGTATTTGGCAGAGCTTCTACATACAGGCCTGTCCTATTCCTCCATCAAGATACATGCATCAGCTATTTCAGCAGAATACAGCTTTGATCCACCTGTCTTTTCACATCCTCTACTCAGGCAGTTCCTCAGAGGGATCAAGAATGTAAAACCTCCTAGGAAACCACCATTACCAGCATGGGACTTGAACTTTGTGCTAGAAAAGTTGACACTCCCTCCATTTGAACCAGCCGCAACAGCAGATCTACAGCACCTGTCATGGAAAACTGCTTTCCTACTGGCAATTACCTCAGCAAGGAGGGTTTCGGAACTACAGGCCTTAATGGCAGTACAACCCTTCCTAATCTTCCATCAAGATAGAGTGTCCATGAGAACTAATCCAACATTTATGCCTAAGGTGGTATCCAGAGTGTCTTTAAACCAGGCAATCCACCTACCTACCTTCTTTCCCAATCCACAAAACAGAGGGGAAAGAATGCTGCATACCTTGGACGTACATAGACAACTACGCTACTACCTGGACAGAACCAAAAGTAACAGAAAAACTGACCAGCTTTTTGTAGCCTATGCAACAGGAAGGGAAGGAAAAGCAATTTCCAAACAGACAATCTCCAAATGGATAGGAAATTGCATAAGATTCTGTTACTCCTACCATGGAAAACCAATTCCACAGAACATAAGGCCTCATTCTACAAGGGCTACAGCCACTACCACAGCTTTCTTACGAGGAGTGGCAACCAAGGACATTATTGAGGCTACTTGGACCTCCGTGCATACATTTGCCAAGCATTATAATTTACCTCTATATTCTAGATCCCGAGCAGGGTTTGCCACTGCTGTACTGCAAGGGATCCTAACCACACCATAATTTTCTTCCTCCTCCCCTAGTTGGCTATGGTATTCTACCCATTTGTTATGACTGCAGATGCATCCATGAAGGACATAGTACAGTTGTGTACCTACCATAAATGTAGATGTCCGAACTGGATAGCATCTGCAGTCAGGATTACCCTCCCTCCTTCCCCTCTGTGGTACTCCTAGGGTATTTACCCTCCTAATAGCTAGCTGGGGGGGGGGAGTCTCTTATGGTGTATTTGTTTGTATATATGTACATACATGCTTATTTTTTGTGTTTGCCTTCTACCTTTTTGGAAACATTGGCATTTATCCAAAATTTAGCCTTCCAAGAGGGCAACTGGCATCTGGGGCAAGAAACACTGAGGAAAATGGCGTTGGCTGATGCCTTTATACTCGAAGACCAGCAGAGATGACGTCGGGTGAAGTGCGACATCAGCCGAAGCCGGACCCAGACTTTGGAATCCGGCCGACCGAAGGGCTGCCTGACGACAGGACAACCCATTTGTTATGACTGCAGATGCTATCCAGTTCGGACATCTACATTTATGGTAGGTACACAACTGTACTTTCCTCCTCTTCAAAAACAGGGAGTGCAAAGCCACCCCCTTATGGTAAGAACTCACAATGACTTTACACCTCCACCCCTTACCTCTGCCCACCTGCTTGTGTCCCTAGGAGGAAAACTCTCTTTCCATGCAAGCAACTGGGCCTCTATTACCAACGACCGATGAGTCCTCAACATAGTGTCCCAGGGATACAAATTTTATTTCCACACTCTGCCAACCCCAGAAAGATTCCCTGATCTTCCCCCAAACCAGTGGGCAGAGGCCAAAAAGCAAGTCCTTTCCCTGATCTCCATGAGGGCAATTCAGCATGTTCCTGCAGAACAGATAGGCCAAGGTTTCTATTCCATACTCTTCCTGGTACCCAGAAAAGAGGGCACCTGGAGCCCAATCCCCGATCTATCCATTCTAAACACCTTTCTGGTGATACCAAAATTCAAAATGCGCACCCTCCAGCAGCTTCTTCCTATGCTTTCCAAGGATGCTTGGTTAGCCACCCTAGACCTAAAAGAGGTCTACCTACACATCCCAATCAGGGAGTCTTACAGGAAATGTCTTCGTTTCAGGGCAGGATCTATCCATTTTCAGTTCTCTGCGCTTCCCTTTGGCTTATCCATTGCTCCCAGAGTTTTTACAAAATGCCGGCTGCAGCCATTGCTTTTTGCAGACAAAGAAATATTCAAATTTACCCCTACTTAGATGATTGCCTGATTCAGGCAGACAGTCAGGAAAAGCTGTTACAGCACCTGATCTTTAAAGGACCTTCTAACCTCCCTTGGGTATACTATCAATGAAAAGAAATCAAAGCTAGTCCCCACACAAAAAATTGTATTCCTGGGAGCAAGCCTGGACACAGCATCCCAGATGGTATTCCTTACTCCAGAAAAACAAGCCTACCTGACAGACTACTCTCAACTAGCCACCAGAACCCAGTTAACCACAAGGAAAATCCTGCAAGCCCTAGGGTTCATGGCTTCCTGCATCTTACTCATTCCGTATGCCAGACTGCATATGAGGAAACTGCAATGATACCAAAAAAGCCTTGGGGGTCAACAGTTTCAAGACCTAGAAACTCTCATACCAATGATACCTTGTCCAAGGCCAAGGAAAGATTTTCTTTGGTGGGCAGCGGCTTGCAACCACAACCAGGGACTTCCCTTCTGACAACCCCACGCCGCCCAGACCCTCACCACAGACACATCAGATGATGGCAGGTGTATTCAGGGCCACTGGGGCCCAAATCAGATGCATCTGCACATCAACCAAAAAAGAGATGTTAGCTGTTCAGTACTCCCTGACAGCGTTCAGACCCCTACTGTCCTCAGGGCCTCTACTGATCAAGACAGACAACACCACACTGATATGGAATATCAGCAAGCAGGGTGGCACACACTCTTATCCTCTCTGCAGGCTCGCCATGACACTTTGGCACACAGCCTCAGCCATGCAGCTACACCTGCTAGCACAATTCCTGCCAGGCTCTCTAAACTCTCTGGCAGACAACTTAAGCAGAAATGTGCTAGACCCACATGAGTGGCAGCTAGACCACAGCACCTTCAAACTTATAACCCAGAAATGGGGCACCCCGAAGGTCGACCTCTTAGCGTCTCACTTCAATCATCAGCTCAGAAAATTCTGCACCAGGGAACCTCACAGCAAGGCCTGGAAAGTAGATGCCCTATCCTTCCAGTGGGTGAACCTCTTGGTCTATGCATTTCACCCTGTACTACTCATATCAAGGGTACTGCTCAGAATAAGGGAGGAAAAGCCGAGGGCAGTCCTGATTGCCTCAGACTGCCCATGCCAGCACTGGTACCCACTGCTGTGCAGCCTGTCACCCCTGCCTCCATGGCACCTACCTCAGATCCCTACACTGCTACCCAGGGGAATGGAGAATTCATGCAGCCCCAATTTCAGACCACCTGCCTGGCTTATTCCCTGACCACCCCTCAAGCTGCCAGCCTAAGCAAACAAGTTCTAGATGTTTTACGTGAGGCCAGATACCCCAGCACTAGGAAATTCTATGCTGACAAGTGGAAAAGGTTTTGCACCTGGATCCAGGCTAAGGGAGCCGGAACGGCACAGACCTCCCTACCTCTCTTCCTGATTACCTGGCAGATCTACTACACAGGGGTCTATCCTTTTTTCTATTAAAATTCATGCCTCTGCCATCTCTTCTCACACCCTCTCATCAAACAGTTCCTAAGTGGGGCTAACAACTTAAGGCTACCCAGAAGAGCTCCTGCCCCAGCTTGGGACCTTAATTTTGTGTTGGAAAAGCACACCCTATCCCCCTTTGAGCCTGCAGGTTCAGCAGAATTAAAATTTCTGTCTTGGAAAACAGCCTTGCTTCTGGCCACCACTTCAGCTAGAAGAGTATCAGAGCTACACTCACTCATGGCTGTAGAGCCCTTCATCATTTTCCGTGCTGACAGAGTTTAACTCTGGACTAACCCATCCTTCATGCCTAAAGTGGTGTCCATTGTGGCTCTCAAACAATCCATACATTTGCCAACCTTCTTCCCTAACCCACAAAACAAGGGGGAAAGGACTCTGCACTCTCTAGATGTGCACAGACTGCTCAGGTTCCATCTGGACAGGACTAAATGTTTCAGAAAAACTGATCAATTGTTAGTCATCTTCGCAGCAGGAGCAAAGGGCAAGGCCATGTCCAAATAACCAATCTCCAAATGGATAGCACACTGCATCCATTTCTGCTACAGACAGCACGGGAAACCACCCCCAAAGGAGATAGGACACATTCCACGAGAGCAAACTCCACCTATGCAGCATTTCTCAGAGGGGTCCCCACCAGGGACATCCTAGAGACTGCAACAATGGACATCTTTTCATACCTTCAGCGAACATTACCACCTGCCTGTCTTTTCCAAATCCAGGGCAGGCTTTGCTACTGCAGTCTTGCAGGTCATCCTAGCCAGCCCACAGTCTTCTTGACTGCCTCCACCCACTTCTTCAGCTTTAGGAATCAACCAAAATGTGATGACTGCAACAGTGAAACATGAAGAACATAGTTCAGTTGTGTACACTTACCATAAATGTAGATGTCCAAGTGTATTCACCGTTGCAGTCCTGGTTTCCCTCCCTCCATCTCCCCTTGTTTCTCTCTGTCTCTCTCCTCTCTGCTTCTCTCCTTACAGGGATTCCTTTTTTTTTTGGTATTTACTTTCTAGTGGTGGTGTTCTTCCACCATAACTTAGCTCCCTATTTGGGGGGCTCCTGACAGGGCAAGAAAAACTGATGTAATGGTGTTGTCTGCCTGATTTTATACCACTGATGACCTGACGTCAGTCCTGAAGTGACAGCAACCGATGCAGAAATACTAAGCCTCTGGTATTCGAGCTGACTGAGGGCTACCCCTGACAGGATAACCCAAATGTGATGACTGCAGCAGTGAATACACTCGGAACATCTACATTTATGGTAAGTGTACAAACTGTACTTTACATACAGAACAAGATGAAAGTACTTTCTGTGTCCTTTGACACAAACGCCAAAATACTAGACCTCTCGCCTTTTTTTTGATAGAATAAGTTCTTGGGTGGCCACAATGCAAAATAGTAATATACTCTTGTTCTAAGGATTTTGGAACAATTACTTTTGGACCTTTCATGATGATACCATTGTCAAACAAAATATTTTTTCTGTAAGGAAAATAAGGTTGCAGATCTACTGGTAAGCAAGATTATTTTGATTGCCATCCTCAACTGATAAAGTGGTTGAGCTTCTGAAGAACTGGATCTGAGACTCTGACTTCTAAGCTCATCAAGATGTGTGTAAGAAAAATTGCTCACTTCCATGACTTCAAAATCAAGTTGCTCATTTTCATGCTGTTCAGTGCTATTTTTGGGCGATCTGGACAATGTATCAGTAAGATTAAGTAGTTTGCCTTTTGTGTAGACAAGATTGAAATAGTACTTTTGCAATTTCAACATCATGCGTTGCAGTCTGGCAGGAGCTGTATGCATAGGCTTTCTCAAAATAATGAGTAGAGGTTGGTGATCTGTTTCAGTCTGGGTAGGTCTACAATAAATGTAATCATGGAACTTGGAATATGCAAACACAATTGCCAAGAGCTCTTTCTCCATCTGCGCATACTGCATTTTAGTTTGGGTCAGAGTTCTGGATGCATAGGCTACTGGTCTACCCTCTTAAAGAACGACTGCACCAAGAGCAAATTTCGAAGCATCACAAGAAAGAGTAACTGGTTTATGAACATCATAGTATCTGAGAGTTGGTGGACTGGCAGTTCTCTGTTTCAGAACATCAAATGCTCTTTGGTGGTGGTCTGACCATGACCAAGATGGATCTTTGCGTCATCTCTCCGAGCGGTGCTGAAAGCTGGCTCAAGTCTGGAATGAATTTGTCTAGGTAGTTAACCATAAGGCTTGAACATTGTCTGAAGCTGGAATCTCAATGATTGCTCTTTGCTTAGAAGGATCTGGTCTTAAGCCTGAACTGGTAAATAAATGAGCAACATAAGTAACTTCTCGTAGCCTGAACTTGGACTTCTGAGGATTTAGCTTAAGGTGCTCTTTCTAGAATTTTCTTGGGGATTTTTGTCATGCTCGGCTTCACCATTACCTCTTACTAGACTACTATCTACTATATTAGCACATGTATATGCAGAACAATTTTGTTCCATTGTCCTCTGGAAGAATTCACTGGCAAAATTTATCCCAAATGGCAGTATCAAAAATCTGTTCATGCCAAAAGGAGTATTCAAATTGGTTAGCAATGAAGATTTTTGGTCAAGTAAAATTTGCCAGAATTAACTTTTTGCATCCAAAACAGAGAACAGCAGCACTTGGCATAAGAGAAGCGACTTATTCGACTGTACGTCTTATCAGTGCTTTCTTCAAATTTTGTGGATCAATACATACTCATCATCTGAGCTTTTCTTATGAGCTATTACCATGGAAGTTACCCATTCAGTAGGTTCATCAACTGGACAAATCACACTCGGCTTTGCCTCTGTTCTGCATAGCTACTGGAACTTTCTGGGCTGGTCTGACAACTGGGCTGACTTCAGGGTCTAATTTCATGGAGTACACAACTGGGAGTTTGCCTAGTTTGTCTTCGAAAAGATCAGCATAGGTAGCCAAAAATAGACTGGGTGAAATTAGAACAGTGGTCTTTCAAGCTTACTTGGTGCATTTCCTTATTAAGTGAAAGTAGTCCCATTTTCAAACTGTCTTTGAGACCTAATAATGACTGTATGTGCCTTTTGACTATGTAAAATTGCAAGTCATAGCTGTTCCAGGCAGAATAACATGAAAGGACTACTGAACCTTCAGTTTGAATTTCTTCACCACTGTAAGAAACGAGCTTCGCACACTTTGCCAAATCAGGCTTCTCACCAACACATACTCTAGCAAATGTTTCTGCTGACATAACACTGCTCTTTGAACCTGTGTGAACTTTGAGCTGTATGGGTCTTCCATTTATCCAAACAGTACAAAATACTTCATTCTTTGCCCATACATTTACTGCATTGACTGTTTCATTAAGCACAGATACACCATCAACATAAAAAGTAGGGTCACAGCTTTCTAATTGATCAACTTGTCTCTTTGAATGCTTTCTTTTAATAAACGAATGAGCCTTTTTTGATTTACAAAATCTTTGGAAATGATTCCACTTTTTACATTTGTGCCAATGCTGACCAAAAGCGAAGCACTTTTCTCTCTTAGACACATGATTACCACCACAGTTATTACTGTTGACTATGAGGTTATGTGGGGGAACATGCTTTGAATTTGCTGACACCCTTGTGCTTCACTGAGACTGTGCGCACTCTGGAATTTGCTAGAAGGCTATGGGGTTTACCAGTGACTGGCACAGGGCTAACAGTTGGTGCCATGTGCTTGGGCCCGTTTCTTTTAACCTCGTGCTGCATGCTATCACCATGAGCACCAGAAGATACTGGAAGCATGCATTTCTCATTTGTAAGCTTATCTGTGTGCTGTTCTGTAAGCTTTATATATATGACAAATCTCATTGTTTTTTTTTCAAAGTTAAATCACCGTCAAGAAGCAAAATCTTTCTCACAGTAGCACCATTAATACCACACATGTCTGTCTTTTATCAACTTATCCTTTAAATCACCATATCTGCAAATGTTAGCTTTATTTCTCAACTCAGTTATATATGCTGCAAAAGTTTCACCAGGCTTTTGATCTCTTATTGGCTTTTGCTCTCTTATGTAAAATAAGTGTCTTTCCATTGTAATATTTGTTTGGGGGTTACACATTTCTCTAAAATTATGTTTTAAGCACTCTGGGTTTTCCCTTGACTCAGCTGGTACCACTATGACGGTTTTCCCCCTCTCCTGCAAATAGAGCAGGTGCATACACAAATGACCCTATTTTTCTATGGCTTCTGAACCAGCTAAATTAAGCAGTATAAATGCCTTTGTACTGTCATCTTTATCAGAAAATGCAGCTTGTATGAAAATATCGTACTCCTGCTCAAACACGCTCCTTTTCTCTGCATTATTATCAAAGACAGGTGGACCTGGTCTACGAAATCCTTCAGCCATCCCAACAAAGTATGCCCAAACACAGTGAAAATATGGCCCTTGTAATTATATATGAACATGCAAACACAGCCAGTACTTGTAATAACACTCAAATGCACAATAAACTCTTCGAAATGCTGGACTTCCGAAATATGCTTTGAAATGGCTGCATTTTGCGAAGTAACTGTACTGTAATACTGCAGAAACTTGTGACCACTGTGTATACTTTGGATATTTTGAATAGCTTTAGTTAATGTGAAAAAGTAGCACACAGGAAAAAAAATGTGGTTGATGTCCTTCAAGAATGCAACTGCAGTCCTGACATATGGGTTGTCCTGCCTCAGGCAGCCCTTCAGTCAGCCGGATTCCAAAGTCTGGGTCCGGCGTCGGCTGATGTCGCCTCCTCCCTGACGTCAGAGCGGCTGGGGTATAAAAGCATCAGCGGACGCCATCTTCTTCAGTCTTTCTTGCCGCGCACTGCCCGAAGCAGAAGCAGTTCGCAAGTGCTGGTCGGCCAGCTCCTGTGTTTTCAGATACCGAAGTCATCAAAAAGCTAAGTACCCCGTTGGGGAACCTTTTCTTGCCTCAGCCAATGTCAGACAAAACTGAAAAAGTTAATAATTGTTTGTCTTGTGGAAAACAAATACCTCATAAGGACTTCCATTCTTACTGCCTTCCCTGCCTCAGCCCAGACCACGACGTCTCGGCCTGTGCTGCCTGTGCTTGCTTCAATAAGCGCACACTTAGGCGCCGGGCAGAATTTGCTGAAGACTTTTTTGGGGATAATTACTCCTATATCATGCCGTCGGAACTTCCGACAGCACACGTTTCCAAAAAACGGAAGGACCGGGACCGACTTTCGCGGCCCGCGACTTCCACCGACACCACGCCTAAGCCTACCGCGAGTGCATTGGTCTCTTCGGAGGCGGTAATTCAACCACTCCAGGCCGACGGCACCGCTTTACCGCACACTTTGGTCCCGGAGGCTTCCTCGGTGTCGGTTGTTGTTTTTCCTCCTGAAACCGAAGCCCAAGATTTGCCTGACACCATACCGGTGGACAAAGTTACTCCAGCACGTGGGGCAGCTAGGCCTCTTGTGTCTATGTCCATCAAGGCCTACACACGTGCTAAGGCTGCCAGCCAGGCTAAGTCTCACCCTCCTAAATCTTCTTCACAGACTCCCACTTCGGATAAACAGATCATGACTTTAGCTGCAGATCTAATTTCTTTAATCAGGAGCTCTCAGGCTCATCCAGACAGAGGTTCTCAGCCGCCTTCAGACAAAAGGCCTAGGGTTGAGCAGACAGATACCCTTTCTTCAGATGAAGCCTCTGGTGAGTCAGGCCTTTCTGATTCCCAGGAAGAACCCTTCCTGGCCTACGAGGATTCTGATGCAGATGAATCCATTCCCTCTGCCTCTCCTCCTGAGGATATTTCTTTCGAGGAAGTTCTACACTCCATGAGAGAGCATTTTCAGTGGCAGGGCCAGGATTTCTCGGACTCCAGGAAAAGGCTTCGGACCTTCCTTAAGTTACCCCAGCACAGGCCTTTAGCTATTCCCCCAGTGTTAGATGTATTGGATGATGTGTACTCAGACTCCAGTAGTTCTCCTGATTCTCTCCCTCCTGCTCCTGTCAAGCCTGACAGATATTACAGGGTTCCTGAAACTCATAAGCATCTCTTTAAGGCCCACTCTGTTGACCTAGAAACTATTTCTCAGGGGCCCAAAGGAGTGGCCACTTCCACGATCAAGAATCCTTTGCCCGTAGACAGGGAAGCTAGGTCCCTGGAGAGGTGGGGTAAGAAAGTTTATACCTCTACCACCCTTGCCATGAGGGCTCTTAACTGTCTTTTTCATATGTTTCAGTATCAGGATTTTCTGATGGATGATTTGCAGAAAAAGTTAGCCTCTCCTGAGCCTTTAGATAGAAAGGCTTTGCAGGATTTGGTTCATAATACTCAGCAGGTTAGCAGTCATTTTCTTCAGTGTGGTTATGATGCATTGGAAGCTTCATGTAGGGCAGCTATAACAGGGGCCGTCATACGTAGACATGCTTGGTTGAAAGAACAGTCATTGCCAGACCATGTTAAAGTAAAGCTTCTAGATGCACCTCTGGAAAAAGACAAGCTATTTGGTGCTAATGCACAGGGTGTGTTGAAATCAATTGAGGAAAAGGCTAAATCAGTACAAACAGTCAAAGATTTCCTCCAGGTTCAGCCACCAAGGTTCAGCAGGAATTGGCCTTCGAAGAATTGGTCCTTTCCAGACACTGACAAGTTTCAAAGGGGAAAAAGCAGGCGTGCTCGAGACACTGACAAGTTTCAAAGGGGAAAAAGCAGGCGTGCTCGAGGTAGAGGGCAATTCCGAGGCTCCTACAGGGGCCGCCAATGGCAACCAACTAATCAGAGAAGTGGCGCAGGGACTCCCACTGCTCCACAGGGACAATCACAATGACTTGTCTTTGACACCGCCGACCAAGGCTCAAAGAGAAGCTCCTTTAGGCGGAAAGTTATCCTTATTTTCAAAGAACTGGCACATTTTTACAAAGGACGGATGGATTTTGAACATAATAGACAAAGGTTACAGGTTCCACTTCCATACCTTACCAACAAGACAAGGCATGCCAAACCTGCCACACAATCAAAGGGCAGGGGCACTCATACAAGTTTCAAAGCTGCTACAAATCAAAGCAATAGAAAAGGTTCCTCCTCAGGAACAAGGCCAGGGATTCTACTCAAGACTGTTCCTTGTTCCAAGAAAAGAAAAGCAATGGAGACCTATACTGGACTTGTCCGCTCTAAACTTTTCTCATTGTGCCAAAATTCAAAATGCTGACGTTACAGCAACTTCTTCCCATGCTGGGCAAAGGGGTCTTGGCTGGTTACTCTGGACCTCAAGGAGACATACCTGCATGTCCCAATCAGACACAGCTGCAGAAGATACCTCAGATTTCTTGCAGGGTCAGAGCATTATCAATTCTCAGCATTGCCTTTTGGCTTATCTACTGCGCCCAGAGTATTCACGAAATGCCTGGCATCAGTAATTGCACATTGCAGACTTCAGGGGATACAAATATACCCTTATCTGGACGACTGCCTTATACAAGCGGACAGCCAGCAAGCCTTGATAAGAAACTTGGACTATGTCATTCACTTACTGCAGGCTTTGGGATAGACAGTCAACATTCAAAAATCAAGACTACTGCCATCCCAACAAATAATTTTTCTAGGAGCCAAACTGGACACAAATTCACAAATGGCTTTCCTCACAGAAGAAAAACAAGAACAATTACCAGATTACTTCAAAAGCCTAGCAAAGCACACCCAGATGACTGCAAGGAAAATTCTGCATGCCCTGGGTTTCATGTCATCTTGCATTCTCCTGATCCCACTGGCAAGACTACACATGAGAAAACTACAATGGTACCTAAAAAGTCTATGGTCTCAACACAGCCACAACTTAGAAGCAATTATTCCACTCATTCCATGTCTACAAAAGGAATTTTTGTGGTGGGCACAAGCAAGCCAGCTAAACAAAGGCATGCCCTTCAACAAACCTCAAGCAAGCCAAACCATTACAACGGACGCCTCAGATCATGGATGGGGGGCTCACATGGAAGGCAGACGCATTCAAGGGCAATGGGCTCCCCGGGAATTGCATCTGCACATCAATCAAAAAGAGATGCTGGCAGTGATTCATGCAATCGAGGCCTTCGGAAAATTTCTTCAACAAGGTCATCTGCTAATAAAGACAGACAACACCACTGTTATGTGGTACATAAACAAGCAGGGAGGCACTCATTCTTACCCCATTTGCAGACTAACAATGACTCTTTGGGAAAAGTCCCTGAAACTGAACTTACAGTTGCAATCCCAGTTTGTTCCAGGCAGGGACAATATTCTGGCGGACAGTCTAAGCAGAAACATTATGGACCCCCACGAATAGATGTTGCATCCAGACATTTTTTCACAAATAACTCATGCATGGGGAAGACCGGACATAGATCTCTTTGCCTCACACCACAATCATCATCTGAAGAAGTTCTGCTCAAGGACACACCATCCTCAAGCCTGGAGAATAGATGCTCTCTCCTTCAGTTGGAATTCTCTAACAATCTATGCATTCCCGCCTCTACCATTAATGACCAAGGTGTTACTGAAGATCAAAGCAGAACAACCGAAAGGCTTTTTGATAGCTCCAGACTGGCCAAGACAGCACTGGTACCCTTTACTAAGGAGCATAACTCGCACCAGACCGTGGCCCCTGCCTCTACTCAGCACAATTACAGGACTGTTCATCCAAACCTGCAAACATTGCAACTGACAGCTTGGAGGGTTACATGACTTTTCCCCATATTTCTCTCTCCAAAAAAGTTCAAGAGATCCTACTGGAAGCACGCAGGCCTTCCACCAGAAAAACTTATTTAGCCAAATGGAAGAGGTTCAACATCTGGAATGCCAACAACATCTGGAATGCCAACAAGGGTCAGGATGCATCAATAATGAACATCCCACAGATTCTAGAATACTTGGCAGAAATGTTTCACAATGGCCTTTCATATTCTAACATAAAAATACACGCTTCAGCAATTTCAGCAAAATACAACTGTGATCCACCTGTGTTTTCACATCCCTTGCTAAGACAGTTTCTAAGGGGGATAAAGAATATCAAACCTCGAAGAAAACTACCAGTGCCTGCATGGGACCTCAATTTCGTCTTGGAAAAATTAACTCTCCCTCCTTTTGAGCCAGCAGCATCTTCAGAATTGCAATTTCTCTCCTGGAAAACAGTTTTCCTGTTGGCAATTACTTCAGCAAGAAGAGTCTCGGAGATACAGGCCCTCATGGCAGTACCTCCATTTCTCATTTTTCATCAGGACAGAGTCTCTTTAAGAACCAATCCTTCATTCATGCCAAAAGTGATATCCAGGGTTTCTCTAAACCAAGCAATTCACCTGCCTACTTTCTTTCCCAATCCTCAAAATAAAGGAGAAAAACTTCTGCACACTTTGGACATACACAGACAATTGCGCTATTACTTGGATAGAAAACAAAGGCCAACAGAAAGTCTGACCAACTATCTGTAGTTTACGCTCCGGGAGTACAAGGGAAGGCAATTTCCAAACAAACAATTTCAAAATGGATTGGAAACTGCATCAGATTTTGCTACTCTTTCCATGGAAAAGGTGTGCCAGCCAATGTCAGGCCACACTCCACCAGAGCTACAGCCACCTCCACAGCCTTTTTAAGAGGGGTGGCTACAAAGGACATTCTAGAAGCTGCTACATGGAGCTCCGTGCATACATTTTCCAATCATTACAACCTGCCTTTATATTCCAGATCCCGAGCAGGCTTTGCTTCTGCAGTCCTGCAGGGCATTTTAGCTACACCATCATTATCTTAGATCCTACCACCCCCAGCTTGGCTATGGTATTCAACCCATATGTCAGGACTGCAGTTGCATTCTTGAAGGACATAGTACAGTTTTGTACCTACCATAAATGTAGATGCCCGATAGATATGCAACTGCAGTCAGGTTTTCCCTCCCTCCTACCCCTCTGTAATTATCTTTTTGGGTCCACTCCCCCTTTTTCATATTAGCTGGGGATAGTATTTATGGTGTATCTGTTGTATTACTGTTGTGCATGTCTGGAATTTTATCCATTCTCTAAATTTAGCCTTCCTTGGAGGGCACCTGGCATCTGGGGCAAGAAACACTGAAGAAGATGGCATCCGCTGATGCTTTTATATACCCCAGCCGCTCTGACGTCGGGGAGGAGGCGATATCAACCGACGCCGGACCCAGACTTTGGAATCCG
This sequence comes from Protopterus annectens, assembly GCF_019279795.1. Taxonomy (NCBI): domain Eukaryota; kingdom Metazoa; phylum Chordata; order Ceratodontiformes; family Protopteridae; genus Protopterus; species Protopterus annectens. Next base: position 827,987,776 of record NC_056744.1, read on the forward strand.
GCCGACCGAAGGGCTGCCTGAGGCAGGACAACCCATATGTCAGGACTGCAGTTGCATATCTATTGGACATCTACATTTATGGTAGGTACAAAACTGTACTTTTTCCTTATTTTTATGCATTTTATGTGATTCGGACTTTGTTTCAAACATTTTCGTAACTATTTTGAATATTTTTATCAGTATGTTGCAGTTTCGGACATTTCTTTTAATTAGAAATTCGTTTTGAGTGTTCTGAGTGCTTTGTTTTATATTTTTTGAGTAAGAAATAATTTAAGCAGGTTTTAGTACCTGAATTTCATTTCTGACCTGTTTTGCAAGTTATACATGCAGTAGGGATGATCCATTCCTCTATATTCCTCTACCATTACTGAGTGCCTCTCCATCCTGAATCTGGATCCCATTTTGGCATCATGTCACTTGTGTTGGTTTATAATTGAAGATGAACAGGTGGGGTAGTTCATTTATATGCTTTATTACACAGAAACACATCAGGATGGTTAGCAGCAATACAAAATATAAATGAACTGATTAACTGACAGACTAGACAGGCTCGCATGTGCTCAGTATTTATATACTTGTACAAGCCCATGGAAATCTTCTTAAAGGTATACATACTGATCTACAGTGTGCAACTTACTCTTCTTTTTGGTGCCAGAGAATGCAAGGGACCTTTGACCCATATTGGATCTGAGCAGTCTGAATTTATTTTTAAAGAAGTCGAAGTTTTGCACTCTTATGGTACAGTCCATTCTGCCGCTTCTACGCAAGGACGATTGGATATGCTGTGTAGACCTCCAGGACGCGTACTGTCATATCAGAATATACAGGCACTCCAGGAGATGTCTGTGCTTCAGGCTGGGGGCCAATCATTACCTGTTCAGAGCACCTCCTTTTGGCCTCACCACTGCACCCCGGGTATTCACCAAATACATGGCAGCAGTTGCGGCTCACCTCCGTCTGCAAGGATTCTAGGTGTTCCCTTACCTTGGGCGATTAGCTCCGAACGGCACCCACAAAGCATCAACTACTTCAGGCAGTTCAGATTATGCTACATCTGTTCCATCGCCTGGGAATCACAGTGAACATGATGAAATCCAAGATTACTCCTGTACAGGATATCAAATTCATAGGGATGCAATTGAACACAGTCACGCAGATAGCAGCCCTACCCCTACAGAGAATAAGGTCTTTGAGACAGCAGATTCAGCGTCTACTAGACAGCCGACTCCACCAGCTCATCAGGTCCTCATGGCCGTAGGTTCCATGTCAGTTGCCATTCTTGTGCCCGTTGCAGTTTTTTTTATATGGGTTCTCTAGTGGACCCTAGCTATACAGTGGTCTATTTGATGCCATCTTTTGTTAGACCCAGTCATGCTCACTCCGATTTGCAGGCATCCTCTACAGTGTGGTGGATCCTTAAAGATGACCACAGGTACCTCACTATCAGGGTAGGGGGCGATATTTTCAGGAAAAGATGGTTCAAGGCATGTGGAACCATCACAGAGACAAAAACTGCATATAAATGTACTGGAGATGGGGGTGGTTCTTCTCATGTTGCAAGCCTTTCTGTCAGACATGTCGGTGGTTTGTTGCATCAACAAGCCAGGGTGGGGAATCCGTTCATACCTGTTGTGCAGGGAGGTCATGAGGGTTTGGGAGTGGGTGATTTCTTCAAACCACTTTCTCATTGCAGTGCACATCCCAGTGGAGTCCAACGTTCTGGCAGCCAGACTGAGCAGATTGATCTCAAGTCCACACGAGTGGTCTCTGAACCAGTCGGTAGTGAATTTAATTTTCAGCCATTGGGGCCAGCCTTGCTGTGACCACTTTGCCTCTTCCCTAAACAACAAATGCAGCAAGTACGTTGCTCTGACCCCCCCCTCTTTGGGGGAGTCACCCAGGGATGCTGTAGTCCAGGGTTGCCCGGGTCTAGTCCTCATTTCCCGTTACTGGCCTTGTCAGGTATTGTTTCCCCTTCCTACAGTCTCGCAGCAAATATCCTTCATGGTTACTGGATCCCAGGCAGGATATGATTTCCCATCCATCGGAATGCCAGATTCACAATCTTCGATCCCTCAAACTGTCTGCTTGGTTTCTGCACTTCCAGTGATTCTACAGAAGTCCAGGCTAGCTTCCCCAGTCCACAGAATTATTCTTGCTTCTCAGAAGTCCTCCACCAAAAAATATTGTAGCAAATGAAAGAGATTTTCCATCTGGGCTTCACAGTGGAATATTGACCCCTTTTCTGCTTCAGTCCTGGACAACCATGTTTCTCAGCTTGCTTTTCCAGAACAGAGAGAGTTTTCCGCTGTGAAGGTGCAGTTTGCAGCTATGACCAAATGTTCTTCATCTCACATTGCTGCAGTCCTTACATATGGGTAGTCCGCTGTCCTCGGTCGGCCCGAATACCAAAGTATAAGGCTGACGTCGGTCAAGGCGCATAAAACTGACATCAGGTCGTCAGGGTACAAATGCGCATGACCGACGTCATATCCTCAGTCTTTTTTGCCGCATGGTCCGATGCAGAAGCAGCGTTGCAAGTGCCGTTCGGCGTTCTGAAATTTTTCGAGTTCGGAGTTTCAGACCGAATCCAAGTTGGCTAAGTACCCGTTAGAATATTTTGTTTTTTTCTTGCCTCAGTGTTTTACCGGATGTCAGAAAAAGTGAATAACTGTATTTCTTGTGGGAAACAGATACCGCATAGGGATTATCATTCCTTGTGTATTCCTTGTTTGGGGCCTGAGCACGACGTTGTTGGGTGTCGCTTTGTGCTAGGTTCAATAAGCGCACTATTGCGAAGGTTAGATTGTGCTAGGCTGGTCTTCGGAAGCGGTGCAATTATAATATGCCGCCGGATTCTCCGGCGCCGCTTCTAAGAAGCGCAAAGACAAAACAGTTAAACCCAGGCAAGATGAGTCGTCCGTTCGGACGCCGGTTCTTTAGAGGTCAGTGGAACCGGTGGTTCCGACGGAGGCTTCTCTGGAGTCTCAGGGGGAGACTTTGATATTGCAGGATGTGGCCTCTCAGGAGGCAGGTCAGGCTGAAGGGGCTTCTCAGGTTACTGTACTCCCCTCCCTTCCTAGGGTGGTTAGGCCCTCTCCTTCTGTTTCCAAGGCTTCTCCCAGAGGCAGGCCAGGTTTAGCTTCTGTTGGGGTCACTCCTAGTTCAGCAGGGTCTGTGCCCAAGAAGCACATGCTTAAAATGGCAGAAGATTTGATTACTCTGATTAGAGGTTCTTTGCCCCCTCCTGATAAGAGGCCTAGGGTGGAGCCTGAGTTGGGAAGTTTTGAGCAGGCTTCGGATGTTTCAGAGTCTTCGGCTGAAGACTTGCAGGAGTACTCTCCTTATTCTGATTCTGATGCAGATGATTCTACTCCTTCTGCTTCTCCTCCAGAGGATTTTTCTTTTTCAGAGACCCTTCATTCTATGAGGGAACATTTTAAGTGGGAAGGTCAGGACTTCTCTGATTCCCGGAAAAGGCTTAGGGAATTCTTGCTTTTGCCCCAACATAGGCCTTTGGCTGTACCCCCTGTTCTGGATGTTGTGGAAGATGTGTTTGCAGAGGCTTCACTTAATCCTGATTCTCTGCCTCCTGCTCCTGTTAAACCGGATAGGTATTACAGGGTGCCTGAGGCTCATAAATATCTTTATAAGAGTCCTAGGGCGGACCCAGAAACTATTAGTCAGGGACCTAAGGGTGTCAAGGCCTCTGTTGTAAAAAATCCGGTTCCTCCAGACAAAGAGGCCAGAGCTTTGGATAGATGGGGAAAGAAGGTCTATACATCTTCTACCTTAGCTATGAGGGCTTTGAATTGCCAGTTTCATATGTTGAAATATCAAAACTTTCTTCTTTCTAAATTGAAGTCTAAGGTGGATGCTCTGGTGGAAGGCATTGAGTGTAAAGAATTACAAGATTTGGTGCATGTCTCTGAACAGGTGGGTAAGCATTCATTACAATGTGGTTTTGATGCTGTACAGGCCTCGTCTAGGGTGGCTGCCACTGGTTCAGTTCTTCGCAGGCACGCCTGGCTGAAGGATCAGACTTTATCTGACCATGTTAAGACAAGGATTTTGGATGCTCCTTTGCAGTCTGATGTATTGTTTGGTTCACCTGTGGAGTCAGTCTTGAAGAAAATGGAAGACAAGGCTAAGTCTATGCAGGCTGTTAAGGATTTTTTGCAAGTTCAGCCTCCGAAATTTAGTAGGAATTGGCCTGCTAAGGGGTGGACGTATCCTTCTTATGATTCTCAGTCTAGGGGTAGATCTAGACGTGGTAGGGGCAGAGCTCAGAGTTCTTTCAGACCTAGAACAGGGAGTTCTCCTGCACAATCTCCGGGTGAGGGCAGGGGCCAGTCCTTTCGTAAACAGGCCCAATGACCTACCTTTTCAGCTGCCAGATCCTTCTTGCCTGGCAGCACCTTTGGGAGGAAGGTTGGCACTCTTCAAGGAAAATTGGGATTTGATTACCCAGGACAAATGGGTATTGGATATCATACACCAAGGTTACAAGTTTTATTTCCATACCTTGCCTCCTTTCAAAGGCATGCCGGACGTTCCTCCTCAGCAAAGACTAGAGGCTCACAAACAAATTTCTCTACTACTTCAAATAAGGGCCATACAACCGTTCCCTCTGCCAGAAGTGGGCCTAGGATTTTATTCTCGCCTGTTTCTAGTACCAAAGAAAGGGAACACGTGGAGACCAATTTTGGATTTATCTATCCTCAACACATATCTGGACATTCCCAAGTTCAAAATGTTGACGTTACAACAGCTTTTACCTCTGCTGGGCAAAGATCACTGGATGGTGACTCTGGATCTCAAGGAGGCTTACCTTCATGTTCCTATCAGGCTCAGTTGCAGGAAGTATCTGCGTTCGGGCTGGGACTTCTCATTATCAGTTCTCTGCATTGCCCTTTGGCTTATCTACTGCGCCCAGAGTGTTCACGAAGGTTCTGGCTCCAGTGATAGCTTTCTTCAGGCTAAGAGGAATACAAATCTATCCTTATTTGGACGATTGCCTGATTCTGGCCCAAGGAAAGGACGAACTTCTTCATCATTTACAGTATGTGATGGCAGTGTTAAGATGCCTGGGGTATTCTGTGAACGAAATAAAGTCCAGTCTAGTACCCTCTCAGGACATGTGCTTTCTGGGTGTGAGGCTGAATACAGCATCCCAGATGGCCTATTCGACCCAGGACAAACAAAAGAATCTTTCTCTTTACTTCCACCAATTGTCTCGTCAGTCCAGGCTGACTGCAAGGACAGTCCTTCAAGCCTTGGGGTTCATGGCATCTTGTATTCTGGTACTTCCCAATGCCAAACTGCATATGAGGAAGCTACAGTGGTATCTCAAAAATGTATGGACACAGCACTGCCAAGATATGGACACTGTCATTCAGATAATACCTTGCATTCAAAAGGAATTTTTGTGGTGGGCTCAGGAATGTCACCTAAACAAGGGACTCTCTGTGACCCGGCCAGAGGCGAGTCAGATTCTAACGACAGATGCCTCAGACAAAGCTTGGGGAGCTCATCTAAATGGAAAATGGGTACAAGACACGTGGCCTGCCAGACTTCAACATCTACATATCAACTTGAAGGAGATGTTAGCAGTCCAATTTGCATTAATAGATTTCAAGGATTTACTTCTTCCGGGGCAGGTGTTGATTCTAACAGACAACACAACTGTCATGTGGTACATCAACAAGCAAGGGGGAACGCATTCTTATCCTCTATGCAGACAAGCAATGATTTTGTGGGAGACTGCTCTCAGTTTACAGCTAAATCTTCAGGCGAGGTTTCTGCCAGGAGCACAGAACTCCTTAGCAGATGTGTTGAGCAGACAAATTATGGATCCCCACGAGTGGAAATTGGATCCTCATGTATTTCAGAAATTGACAGTGTTATGGGGAACTCCAGACATAGATCTGTTCGCTTCTCCACTAAATTACCAGCTGCCAAAGTTTTGCACAAAAGGTTTCATCCCACAGCTTGGAAAGTGGATGCTCTCTCATTCAATTGGAGCAATCTTCATGTGTATGCCTTTCCACCTCTGCCTCTCCTCCCAAAGGTACTCCTGAAGGTCAGACAGGACAAGCCAAACATGATTTTAATAGCTCGATTGGCCTCGACAGCACTGGTACCCATTACTGAGAAGTCTGGTACGGGAGCCTCCATGGCCTTTGCCTTCGATTCCTCACCTGCTGTCTCAGGAGAACAGTCATTTACTCAATGTCAAACTTCACTCTCTACATCTAACAGCCTGGCATATTCTGTTTTAAACCCTGGAGGGTCTCGGCTTCCACAACAAGTTTTGAATGTTATTTTGGAGGCCAGAAGGCCTAGTACAAGGAAAGTGTACGCAGATAAATGGAGGAGGTTTTTATTTTGGAGTACAGCAAAGGACTTTGATGTTTCTAAACCTAATTTAAGTGTGGCTCTTCAATACCTTACTGAGTTACTGGACAAAGGTTTGTCCTTCTCCTCTATTAAGGTTCATGCTGCAGCAATTTCTGCTCACTATGACTGTGACCCACCATTGTTTTCTCATCCTTTGTTTAAGCAATTCCTTAGAGGGGCAAAGAATATAAGACCCCCGTAGAGCTCCTACTCCTGCTTGGGATCTCAATTTTGTGTTGGAGAAACTCACTCTACAACCTTTTGAGCCTGCAGCGACTGCCGAGTTGAAATATTTATCATGGAAGACTGCTTTTTTGCTGGCCATTACCTCTGCGAGAAGGGTTTCTGAATTACAGGCCCTTATGGCGGTTGAGCCTTTCCTAATTTTCCACAAGGATAGGGTATCTTTGCGTACTAACCCTTCCTTTATGCCTAAAGTGGTTTCTAGTGTGGCTTTAAACCAAACTATTCATTTACCTACTTTTTATGCAAACCCCCAAAATAAAGGGGAAAAGATTTTGCACACTTTGGATGTACACAGACTGTTGCAATATTATTTGAGCAGAACTAAAGGGTACAGGCAGTCTCAGCAGTTGTTTGTCTCATTTGCTTTGGGTTCTCAGGGCAAACCTGTTTCAAAACAGACTATTTCTAAGTGGATTGGTTTTTGTATTGCTTTGTTATTCCCATCATGGTAAGGAGATTCCAGCGGGGATTAGGCCTCATTCCACTAGGGCTACTGCCACTTCTACAGCTTTTTTAAGGGGGGTGGCTACTAAAGATATTTTGGAGGCAGCTACTTGGAGTTCAGCGCATACTTTCTCTAAGCATTACCACCTTCCACTTTACTCTAAATCTAGGGCTGGTTTTGCCACTGCAATTTTACAGGGCATTTTGGCAGCTCCTAATGCTTTATAGTTTTGCCATCCACCCTTACCTCTGCTTTGGGATTCTACCCATATGTAAGGACTGCAGCAATGTGAGATGAAGAACATAGTACAGTTTTGTACCTACCATAAATGTAGATGTTCGAAGATCCACATTGCTGCAGTCCAATTTACCCTCCCTCCTTCCCCTCTGTAGTTAGAGGCGGTTGTGTGGTTTGGGTTGTGAATATTGTAAATATTGTACATATGTTTAGTGCAGGGGTGGTTGGTTGTTTGTTTGCTGTCTTTTGGCTTTGGCCTTTCTTTTTAGGGCCTTCTGACATCTGGGGCAAGAAAAGACTGAGGATATGACGTCGGTCATGCGCATTTGTACCCTGACGTCCTGATGTCAGTTTTATGCGCCTTGACCGACGTCAGCCTTATACTTTGGTATTCGGGCCGACCGAGGACAGCGGACTACCCATATGTAAGGACTGCAGCAATGTGGATCTTCGAACATCTACATTTATGGTAGGTACAAAACTGTACTTTTTCATGTAGGGAAGGCCATTCGTTTTTCCTCTACTGTTTCCACTTCTAAGCTATGTTGGGCTATTATGAAAGGGGTTTTTCTTCTCAGGGCTCCAATTAAAGACTCTTCTCCCTCTTCTGCCCCTTGGAATCTTACATTAGTACTTCAGGGACTTACCCAGAAACCTTTTGAACTTGCTAGCTCATGTGAGTTAAAATTTTTGTTTTGGAATACTGCCTTCCTAGTGGCCATTACGTCAGATAGAAGTGTGTCAGAATTACAAGCTCTGTCTTCTCAACCGCCATACATAACTTTCTTTAAAGATAGAGTCTGTCTCGGAATTAATCCTTTACTCATACCAAAGGTCACCTCAGAGGCGAACATTAACCAGACTATCCACTTGCCTGTATTTTTCCCTAATTACTCCAATAAGGGCAAATACATGCTACATTTTTTGCATGTTCAGACAGTTGCGTTTTTACTTACACAGAACTAGATCTAATAGAAAGTCTGAACAGTTGCTTATTGCCTTTTCCCCAAATAGGTTAGGTCAGGCTGTATCCAAGGTAACCTTACCCAAATGGATTATGGATTGTATTTCTGCAGTTTATTCTCAGCAAGGCAGGCAACTTGCCCTTCCAGTTAGACCCACTCTACGAAGCCAGTGTCTACCTCATCAGTCTCCTCTGCAAGAAACCCAGTTGATGAAATGTGCACCACCGTACCTTGGTCCACAGCTCATGTGTTTGTATCTCACTACAGGTTGGACATTATTTCTAGGAACAGAGCATCCTTTGGTTCTGCGGTACTCAGACATATCCTTCCTTGAGGTCCTCCCAGGTTTGTGTAACTGGGGACTCTGACCCATTAGTGATGCATAATGAAATGGACAACAACAGATTGGAAGTTATGTACTTAACCATAGCTTAGTATCTGTGTTGTCCAGTTTCATTATGCATCACATCCCACTGTCCTTCCCCCTTCCTTTTACAGCTGAGAGCGATTTAGAGGCTAAGGGAACCCACTGGTTCCTAGTTTGGGTTCCGGTTGGTCGCTTTCTTTGGCTCTCTAGTGCTATTGTCATGACCATCTTTAGGAAGGGGCAACAAACTTGATCTGAGGGGTTGAAGAGGACTGCAGCATCATGGAAGAGGGAGGAGTTTGAGGCTCAGATCATATGTCTTGGAGAAATGGCCAAGTCGGATCCAAGGACAGATCCGAAGACCCATTCGTAATGCATAATGAAATTGGACAGCACAGATACCAAGTTATGGCAAGTACATAACTTCTGTTTTAGTGTCTGCTTGAACCCGGCACCCTTGGAAACATGGGTTAAACTTTGCTAGGCTTGTAAGGACCCTGGCACTGTTAGCCTAGTAACCTCCTATGATCCCATGTATATAATTTTCCACCTTTTAATATCTCTGTCATTATTTTAACATCAGCTCCCTCTTTTCTTGTTGTTCTTGGGTCACAGTAAGTCCCCCACTAATGTTATCTCCATGTTTACACTAACAATTTATTTTTTTCTCTCTCTTTTTTGTAACACATGGGCAGCAACGGTGGTGCAGCAGTTAACGTTGTCGCCTCACAACAAGAGATTCTCTGGTTCGATCCTCGGCTGGGGTGCCTTCTGTGTGGAGTCTGCATGTCCTCCCTGTGGTCGCGTGGGTTTCCTCCGGGTGCTCCGGTTTCCTCCCACATCCCAAAGACATACTGTAGGTGGATTGGACACACTAAATTGGCCCTAGACATGAGTGCGTGCGTGTGTGTGTGTGTGCCTTCTGTGGAAGGTTGGGCGCCAGGCTGGCAACTCGACACCGTAAAATTCCACTGCCAGTCATTAGTGGACAGTGATCCGCTGTGGCGACCCCTAACCGGGAAAAGCAGAAAGAAGAAGAAGATGCATAAGCTGCAATAATTCTGTAAACCTGCTTTTTCTACCTCATATCTAACACTGTTATTCTACCCAACATTACTAAGGTGTAGTCAAAAATTCATGTTGACTTTCGACATAATGTACCTATACCTGAGCATGTTTCTTTTCCCATATTTCAAATAATCTCACTTTCCCATAATTTTTCTGCTTGTAATCTCTCTCATTTTCTTCAAGTTCTTGCATCTTCCAATAGTCTTATCAAGTGTTGTACACCATTTCAATACACCTAGCCTTGTTTTGATACACCATTCCAGTACTCCTAGCCTACTTTTGATATTCTTTATACTGTTCCATTTTTAGCTGAAATTCTCTAGTTCTTTATTTTATTCAATAACAGAAACAACTCTGGGAACTATGAAATTAGCAGCATGAACACTATGATTGAGTCTTATATTTTAATCATAGAACATCATCAGAAAATACATAACAAAATACAAATCCAAGTAATATACCTTCGTACAACCAGTAAATTTTAAAATCTAAAATACGTCACTTCCTACCTGCATCAGCTTTTAATAAAACTTGTCACCCAAGTTATTTTACTTGAGTAGTGAATTAACATCACTAATAAAATTCTCTGCTCTAATACCAAAAATTTAAAAATCAGAAAAGTTTGAGCAGTATAAACTGTGCATAGCCAGGACATTTTTCACATCCCTCTTCCTAATGGCTTGCTAATGTTCTTTCATGCAGTCCTTCAAGTGTCTAGTAGTTTTTCCAACATTGTATGCACCACGATCAGTGCACACCTCTAAGTAGACCACATTTTTTGTACAATTAAAAATCCCTTTGGTTTAGTATTGGAGAGAGTAGAGAAGTTTATTGGTGATGTTAATTCACTACTCGAGGTGAAAAAACCTGGATTCACACTTGGTCACTCACATTTACATAGACTCATACAAACCTACACACAGTCACATGTGCTCACATATAAAAGTAGGTACATCTGGCTAAAAATCTACACATACCTCCTCCCACTTCCAGGAAGATTGTATATTACCTTACTACTCAGGAACACAAAGTTAAACTGAGGATGACAAAATAATGCAAAATATAGTTTAATGTGAGATAACATAGTTTGGGGGGAAAGCCTTCAATCAAGCAGTCTTGCAGAGGTTTAAGCTTAAGAGCCATTATCAAGCTGTTTTCTGCAATCCATTTATTCTTTCAACTTTTATTTTCCTTTTGTGTGAATCTGAGCAAGTCACTAACAGACTGCTCCCAGGCTGAGTCTGAAAAAGATTCTTCTGGATCAGTGCTCTAACCTGGTTAACAAATTCCAAGTAAAATGTATACCTCTAGGATTCCTTATTCTCATCTATACTACAACCTTGTTAACAAATTATAAGTAGAATTAAAGAAATCCAAGATTCCCTGTCTTACATGTAAAATATTGACAGTTTCTCTTCTGTAACATGGACTGGGAGTAAGCTCATGCAAAAAAGATGAAATTAAAATCATGTTATTTTCCTAAAATAAACTTAAGCCAGCATCTGAGGCACGGTGTAAAACTTGCCAGTGCCTCAGTTCAGAAACAGATAACACGTTACTATTATTTTCATGTTGAAAACAGGACCAGTGTCGTGACATGAAATGCACACGACCATTTAATCCCTGGTGTCCTTATGTTTATATTTCACAGAAAGTCTAGCAGTAGATCAAACTAGTTAACTTTTATTGCTGCCAAAGCTTTTTGTTTAAGTCACAAAAGGATAACAAAGTTAAGGGATGGTTTTGCACCCGCTACAGTTTATAGCTTTGAGGAACAACATGAAGCATGATTACAAATCAGCTGCCTCAATAAAAGCACATCACAAACAACATATGTCCATTTTCACAATATACCAACTGTACAACATTATCTGAGGTTTTCCTTAAGTCTTAGCAAAAAAAAAAAAGAGTACATAAGATAACAATGCACTAGTAAAGTAATTACATTCTTGCAGTCTTTGTAAATGTAAACAGAAGAGGCTGGAAAGTATGTCTGCACGCGCATATGTGTAAGAGGAGGATGTGGTGTTTGTGTTAAAAAAAAAAATTCTGAAATTGATAAAATGCCACAGCAGTTGTATTTTACTGGTTTCAGGGCAGGCTTTCAGTACTGGTGTGTCGTGCACAGGTTAAGAAGTACTGTTTTTGATGATTTAAAGTTTTTTTCTCTTGGTCAGTGTGTTTTTAAGAAAAGCACATCACAAATAGCAAACTTGAGATTCCCATTTTAACATTATACTAACAGTATATCATCTTTCCAAGAAGAATGTTCTTGTAAGTCATAACTTTTCAGATTTAAAACTAATTGCTCTACTGTCTTGCGTGACTACTGATCTGATGTTGTTGCCTTCATTTGCTCTTCAACCTGTGGGTTTTGGATCCAAGCATCGGATCCAACTTGGCCGCATACCAAAGCTGAAGTCTCCAACATCTGAGCTCCTCCCCTACCCATGATGCTCCTCTCTTCCAAATCCCTCCGATCTCATTTGCTGTGCTTCACTAAGCATCAGGTTATCACACTGAGCTCCTCAGGGCTGTCTTTTGGTCAGTGAGTGGCTTTTTTGCTATTTATCTAAGCTAAATTTGTTAGTTGTTGCCCTTCCCTATTCCCTATCTTTCTTTCAGCCTTAGGGCAGTTTCAAAAAGAGTTTTTTGGTCTCTTTCTTTCCTTCCCTTCGCTGCCGTTTGATAGATGTATATGTGTGTGTAGGTGCATAAATATATATATATATATATATATATATATATATATATATATATATATATATATATATATATATGCATGTATGTATATTTGTGTGAGTTTGTGTGCAGGTATGTGTGTGTATATATATATATATATATATATGTATATCTATATATATATATATATATATATATATATATATATATATATATATATATATATATATATATATATATATATATATACACACACACACACACACACACACATTCTTTATAATTGTAGAACTTTTCACTTCTAGCTGCTTTGCTTTGCTTGGTGTGTGTATTTGTGTATGTGTGTTCTTTGCCTCTATTGCTGTCTTTGCCTTTCAGCATGGCTGAATCAAAACCAGCTGGGTTTAAGAACTGCAGCACTTGTAGACACAATATCCCACTTACCGATGCACACTCTGAATGTGTGGTGTGTCTGGGGGCGACTCATTTGGATTCTGCCTCTGTGGTATTTGTGCCGGATTTAATCAGCAGGCATTCCTCGATTGTTGTAATAAACTTATTTTAAAGGGACTCCTCCCTAGTTCTTTTTCTTCAGCCACACTTTCCACTTTAGGGGCTCAACCCCTGCCGAAAAGCGCAAAGAACAGAAGAGATCCCCCAGTAGACCATGCCATTTGGGGGGAACCTTCTGCCAAAATTTCAAGATCCTCTGAGTTGACAGCTTTGGCACCTATTGTCATTCAGGCCTCCCCTCTTTGCTGGAGCCAAAGTTTCTTCCCAGAGCCAGTGACAGCTAGATCAAAGTCCCCTTTTCTAGGCCTGCTTCAGTAGTTTCTTCTGTTAGGTCCTCCTGAAGCCTTTCTGTAGCAGAGGTGGTCAAATTTCTCAAGGCCCAAATTCAGCTGGGGATCTTGCCTGCTGCTTCCCCTCCTAGGTTTGAGAGCAGTATTCCTACCTTCACCCCATCTCTCCTCCTCCGATCTGTCTCCGGATTTTTGAGTTATCAGGTCCAAGCCTTCTTGAAGCCAAGATGTCTGAGCCAACATGTACAGTTACCTCAACCCCCAACAGTCTCCCTCTCTTGCCTGGCTCTGACTGTTTCAGAGCCGAGCGGCTCTGAGTGGTAGCTTCAATGTTGGTTCCAAGGGGTTGACATCTGCTATGAAATGTTTGGAGCTGTCTCTTCTTCCTGGGACTTCGGTGTTTGGCAGTTCAGCTCTGACTCCTTACTCGGATCTGGTGGTGGTTGGGGTTTGTGGAGTTTTCTCGTTAACAGCGTCAGCTCTTCAGGGGTGGTTGCCTATGGTGTCCTGATCTCCCTTGGCATTTAAGGTGGTGGAGAAGGTTCTCTCTCTGCACCCAGAAGAGCCTCAACTCTACCTGCTTCGGACTCTGAATCCCCCACCCCCCCCCACCTTCAGCAGCTTTTGGGCCCAAGACATCCTCTCTGTCCCTTCCATGGCAGCCTGCCCAAAAAGTACTTCCAGTCTACTTCCCATTTGAAACCCCTGGAGTCTTCCGCTACCTCCCCGAAGTACCCCACCGAGGAGGTCCCTAGGAAGAACCATTTCAAAAGGAGGCACTTGGATCCCCCTTTGGAATCCCTCAGAGAGGACACTGATCTCAATGTGGGGGAAGGGTCCCCCAGATCACCACCCAAGGATGTCTCCTTTGGAGACGTCATGGAAATCCTTCCCCAGAAGGGTGGTTGGTCTTCCAAAAGCCCTAACCCAGAGGAATCTGTGTTTCTGGAAGCCTTTGGGTCAAGCCCATCTACTTCTTGGGTGTGCCCCCCATGGGACACCCTTATTGACCTTGTGTCCCCGCAGGGCATGGAAGGAACCAGACACAGTGGAACCTATTCCCAAGCAGCTAGATAAAGTCCTTAGTGCCCCTTCTAATCTCACTGGTCTAAGTGAATTCCTGTCAATGCCATAGTGATTGCAGCCACCACCAAAAAGAGTTGGCACAGCAGAGTTCCACTGTCCATCCCCAAAACAAGGATTCTAAAGTGTTGGACAGGTTCAGAAAGTGGGTTTATGCTTCAGCGACCTTCGCATTGAGAGCACTGAATTACCTGGCACACGTAACCAAGCTCCAGAGGGACATAGTTGAGGAACTCTCTAGTTCTGTCCCAGGGACCATGTCTGCTGAGAAATAGAAGACCTTTTCTTCATGAATGGCCACCCTCCAGTCTATTTTCAGTATGTCCATGAGGTTGAATTCTCATGCTGCACAAGGTGCCTCATGGGTGGCTGTCTCAGGTGTTGCCATCAGATGCCACACCTGGATGTAGCTGTGTGATTTTTCGGAATCCTATAAGAAATCCTTTGTCAATGCTCCCTTCGATGGATCAACACTTTTCAGTCCAACAGTTAGACACACTCCTAAAATGAAAAGGATGGAAAGACCTTGTTGCCATCGGACTATGCTTCTCTACCCCACAACAGACATCTTCCAAGAACCAGCATGGAGGTAAGAAGTTGTGGTTCCATAAATCACAAGGTCCTTTATAGGATTCACAAGAGGACCTTTCTCCCAGAGGCAGAGTGGAAATGGTTATAATAGCAGATGACGCCGTTGTGGCGGGGGGTACAGTGAACCAAGGATCTCGAGATTCTTTCTCGGACAGACCCAGTCAGCGATCTTGAGGGATTGCCCAACTGCTGTACTCTAGAGGCAGTCTGGAGACATTTGTCTCTAACCCCAACAACCTGGGAAGCCATTGCAAAAGATTGTTGGGTGTTAAAAATCATATCCGGAGGCTGTTCTGTACCCCTTTTCCAAAAGCCCTCACCAAGCAAAATCCTTCCCGATGTTCCACCCAATCAACGGGAGGCAGCAGTGTTAGAGATTGCAAAACTGCTCTTAAAAAGAATCATCCAAAGTGTCTCCCCAGACCAATTCATATCAGGTTTTTATTCCAGATTCTTTTTAGTGCCCAAAAAGATGGGGACCTCAGACCTGTTCTGGATCACACCTCTCTAAACAAGTCAGTTGCCAATTCCAAGTTCCAAATGGTCATGATACAGTCCATTCTGCTCTTCCTGCAGAAGGAAGACTGGATGCGGTCTATAGACCTTCAGGATGCGTACTATCACATCAAGATGAACAGGCAGTGCAGAAGGTATCTCCTCTTCAGGCTGGGAGCTAATCATTATCATTTCCAAGCACTTCCCTTTGGTTTCACCACAGCCCCCAGACTGTGTTTACCAAATGTATGGTAGTTGTAACAGCTCACCTGAGACTGTGTGAATTCCAGGTGCTTACTTATCTCGATGTTTGGCTCCCAACTGCTCCCACTTGGCATCAACTCTGTCAAACCAGAGAATCTGTTCCATTTAGCCTCAACCTTGAACATCTCTAGAAAAGCAAATAAGTCTCATCTACATCCAGTTCAAGTTATAGACTTCATCTCATTTGGACACCACTCGATCTCTAGCCCTTCTAACTCCTGACAGGATTTCCAACCTGAGAACTCATGTCAAACAGATAATGGACATTCCTTCCCCCCTCTCAAGTCTTGTCCTTCAGGCCTTGGGGTCCATGTCGACAACAGTCACTCTGGTGCCATTAGTCCGCCTTTACAAGAGTACTTCAATGGACCTTAGCCATACAATGGTCCCTCCTTCACTATCAAGCTATCCAATCAGGATGTCACGAGCGTGCAAACAGTTTCTCATTTGGTGGATTCAATCTGACGATCCTCTCTAGGGCCACCCGTTCGTCCTTCCTCCCTCCTCCCTTGGCCACTGTGACCATGGACTCGTCCCAACTCGGGTGGGGCGTCATTATCTGGGACAGACAGTCCAAGGCATGTGGTCTTTCCTAGAGACTAATTTGCATATAAACAGTTTGGAGATGAGAGCAGTGCTTCATGTGTTGCAAGCCCTTTGCTCCTGTCTTCCTACCAGAACTATTGTTTTTCAGATAGACAATATTTCAGTGGTCTGGTACATCAGTAAGCAAGGAGGAACCCAGATCTTTACCTCTTGTGTCGAGAGGCCATGAGGTTGTGGCAATGGGTGATTTCTTCCAACCAGTTTCTCATAGCACATTCTGAGGAAGTCAAACATCCTAGCAGACAGGCTTAGCAGGACCATTATGATGCCTCACAAGTGGTCTCTCAGTCCTGCAGTGGCAAATATGATCTTCCAAAGATGGGGTCAACCTTGCTGCGACCTGTTCTTGTCTGTCTCCAACACTAAGTGCCCCAAGTTTTTTTGCCTTGGTCCCTTCTCAGGGACAGTCATCGTGAGATTCGCTAGTCCATGCTTTGTCCCGGTTCCCTATTACAGCCGCGAAACTCCACTTGCGCGAATACGGAAATGTCGACATATTCAGAGAACCGCAAAAACACTGAATGTCCTAAACCACGAAATTTGAAATGTCGAATCGTCATAGTTGGCCCTTCTCCGGTATAGCTCCGTAATGTAAGTGTGCAATAGTTACGGACCTTAGGGTTAGGGTGCGGGTTAAGGTAAGTGCATACATAGTAATATATGCAAGCTTTACTTTAGGGTTAGAAGTAGGATTTTGTTAAGTGTATGTATGTGGATTATTTATTTTGTTTGGGTAGGTAGTACGTGGTGGGCGGTGGGGATGGCCAACTATGACAGCTCGACATTTTGAATTTCGCGGTTTAAGACGTTTTGTGTTTTCGTGGTTCTCTCAATGTGTCGACGTTTCTGTATTCGCGTAAGTGAGGATGTTCTTCATTCCACATTGCTGCAGTCCTAACTATTGGGTAGTCCGCTGTCCAGTCGGCCCGAATACCAAAGTATATGGCTGACGTCGGTCACGGCGCATTAGACTGACGTCAGTACGTCAGGGTACTAATGCGCATGACCGACGTCATCTCCTCAGTCTTTTTTGCCGCATGGTCCGATGCAGAAGCAATTTTGTGAGTGCAGGTTGGCGTTCTGAAAGTTTCTGAAGTCAGAGTTTCAGACCGAATCAAAGTTGGCTAAGTACCCGCTAGAATATTTTGGTTTTTTCTTGCCTCAGTATTTAACCGGATGTCAGAAAAAGTGAATAACTGTATTTCTTGTGGGAAACAGATACCTCATAGGGATTACCATACTTTGTGTATACCTTGTTTAGGGCCTGAGCACGACGTTGTTGGATGCCGCTCTTGTGCTAGATTTAACAAACGCACTATTAAGAGAAGGTTAGACTGTGCCAGGTTAGTGTTTGGGAAGCGTTGTAATTATAAAATGCCGTCGGATACTCCGACGCCCGCTTCAGCCAAAAAGCGCAAGGACAAAGCAGCGAAGCCTAGAGTGGAAGAACCGACAGTCCCGGACGTCGGTTCTTTAGAGGGCTCAGTGGAGCCGGAGGTTCTGCCAGGAGTTTCTTTGGAGTCTCAGGGAGAAACTTTATTGTTACAGGATGTGTCCTCTCAGGAAGTAGGCCAGGCTGAAGGGGCTTCTCAGGTGGCTGTTCTTCCCTCTCTTCCTAAGGTGGTTAGGGCCTCGCCTTCTGTTGCCAAGGCTTCTTTAAGAGGCAGGCCTACTTTAGCTTCAGTGGGGGTTTCTCCGAGTGTTTCAGGGTCTTTGCCTAAGAAGCATATGCTAAAATGGCAGAGGATTTGATTACTATGATTAGAGGTTCTATGCCCCCTCCTGATAAGAGGCCTAGGGTGGAACCTGAGTTTGAGAGTTTTGAGCAATGTTCGGAGGCTTCTGAGTCTTCGGCTGAAGACTTGCAGGAGTATCCTCCTTATTCTGATTCTGATGTGGATGATTCTACTCCTTCGGCTTCGCCTCCTGAGGATTTTTCTTTTTCAGAGACTCTGCATTCCATGAGGGAGCATTTTAAATGGGAAGGTCAAGATTTCTCTGATTCCAGGAAGAGGCTTAGAGAATTCTTGTTTTTACCCCAGCATAGGCCTTTAGCTATACCTCCTGTTCTGAATGTGGTAGAAGATGTTTTTGCAGAGGCTTCTCTAAATCCTGATTCTTTGCCTCCTGCCCCAGTTAAACCGGATAGGTACTATAGGGTGCCTGACGCCCATAAGTATCTTTTTAAGAGTCCTAGGGCAGACCCAGAAACTGTCTCTCAGGGGCCTAAAGGTGTGAAGGCTTCTGTGGTTAAAAATCCTGTTCCTCCTGATAGAGGCAAGGGCTTTGGATAGATGGGGAAAGAAAGTGTGCACTTCTTCCACTTTAGCCATGAGGGCTTTGAATTGTCAGTTTCATATGTTAAAATATCAGAATTATCTCCTTTCACAATTGAAGTCTAAGGTGGATGCTCTGGCTGAAGGTATTGAGTGTAAAGAGTTGCAGGATTTAGTTCATGTTTCTGAACAAGTGGGAAAGCATTCTTTGCAGTGTGGTTTTGATGCTGTGCAGGCCTCCTCGAGGGTGGCTGCCACTGGTTCTGTTCTTCGGAGGCACGCCTGGTTGAGAGATCAGAACTTAGCTGAGCATGTTAAGACAAGGATTTTAGATGCTCCTTTACAGTCTGATGTGTTGTTTGGTTCGCCTGTGGAAGCAGTTTTAAAGAAGATGGAGGACAAGGCTAAGTCTATGCAAACTGTTAAGGATTTTTTGCAGGTGCAGCCTCCAAAGTTTAGTAGAAATTGGCCTACTAAGGGGTGGACTTATCCTGCTTATGATTCCCAGTCTAGGGGTAGGTCTAGACGTGGTAGGGGCAGAGCTCAAGGTTCTTTTAGGCCTAGGACAGGGAGTTCACCTGCTCAGACTTCTGGTGAGGGCAGGGGTCAGTCCTTTCGTAAGCAGACCCAATGACCTGCCTTTTCAGCTGCCAGTACATTCTCGCCTGGCAGCACCTCTGGGAGGAAGGCTGTCTCTTTTCAAAGAAAATTGGGATTTAATTACCCAAGACAAATGGGTTCTGGATATCATTCACCACGGTTACAGGTTTTATTTCCATACCTTGCCTCCTTTCAAAGGCATGCCAGACATTCCTCCTCTACAAAGAACAGAGGCTCACAAGCAAATTTCTCTGTTGCTTCAAATAGGAGCCATTCAGTCAGTTCCTGTGCCAGAAAGGGGCCTAGGATTTTATTCTCGCCTGTTCCTAGTACCAAAGAAGGGGAACACGTGGAGACCAATTTTGGATTTATCTATCCTCAACACTTATCTGGACATTCCCAAGTTCAAAATGTTGACGTTACAGCAGCTTTTACCTCTGCTGGGCAAAGATCACTGGATGGTAACTTTAGATCTCAAGGAAGCTTACCTTCATGTGCCTATAAGGCTAAGTTGCAGGAAGTATCTGCGTTTTCGAGCTGGAAATTCTCATTGTCAGTTCTCTGCATTGCCCTTTGGCTTATCTACTGCCCAGAGTATTCACAAAGGTTCTGGCTCCAGTGATAGCTTACTTCAGGCTAAAAGGAATTCAAATCTATCCTTACTTGGACGACTGCCTGATTCTGGCTCAAGAAAAGGAAGACCTTCTACAGCATTTGGAATATGTCATAGCAGTGCTAAGATGCCTAGGGTATTCTGTGAACGAAATAAAGTCCAGTCTAGTACCCTCTCAAGACATGTGCTTTCTGGGTGTGAGACTGAATACAGCAGCCCAGATGGCCTTTTTAACCCCGGACAAACAAAAGAATCTTTCCTGTTACTTCCATCAACTATCTCTTCAGTCCGGGCTGACTGCAAGGACAGTCCTTCAAGCCTTAGGGTTCATGGCATCTTGTATTCTGGTGCTTCCCAATGCCAAACTGCATATGAGGAAGCTACAATGGTATCTCAAATATCTATGGACACAGCACTGCCAGGATTTGGACACTGTCATTCAAATAATACCTTGCATTCAGAAGGAATTTTTGTGGTGGGCTCAGGAATGTCACCTAAACAAGGGACTCTCTGTGACCCGCCAGAGGCAAGTCAGATTCTAACGACAGATGCCTCAGACATTGCTTGGGGAGCTCATCTAGATGGAAAGTGGATACAAGACAAGTGGCCTGCCAGACTACAGCATCTACATATCAACATGAAAGAGATGTTAGCAGTCCAGTTTGCATTAATGGCTTTCAAGGAGTTACTTCTTCCAGGGCAGGTGTTGATTCTAACAGACAACACAACTGTCATGTGGTACATCAACAAACAAGGGGGAACACATTCTTACCCATTGTGCAGGCAAGCAATGATTTTATGGGAGACTGCGCTCAGCTTGCAACTGACTCTTCAGGCAAGGTTTCTGCCGGGAGCACAGAACTCCTTAGCAGATGTGTTAAGCAGACAAATCATGGATCCCCACGAGTGGAAACTGGATCTTCATGTATTTCACAAATTGACAGTGTCATGGGGAACTCCAGACATAGATCTGTTCGCTTCTCCACTAAACCACCAGCTGCCAAAGTTTTGCACGAAGGGATTTCATCACACAGCTTGGAAAGTGGATGCTCTTTCTTTCAGTTGGAAAAATCTTCATGTGTATGCTTTTCCACCTCTGCCTCTTCTCCCAAAGGTGCTTCTAAAGGTCAGACAAGACAAGCCAAGGATGATTTTAATAGCTCCAGATTGGCCTCGGCAGCACTGGTACCCATTACTGAGGAGTCTGGTAAGGAAGCCTCCATGGCCTTTACCCTTGATTCCACACCTGTTGTCTTAGAGGGACAGTCATCTGCTCAATGTCAAGCTTCACTCTCTTCATCTAACAGCCTGGCATATTCTGTTTTGAAAGACAGCAGGTCTCAACTTCCTCAACAAGTTTTAAATGTGATTATGGAAGCCAGAAGACCTAGTACAAGGAAAGTGTACGCAGAAAAATGGAAGAGATTTTTATTTTGGAGTGCAGCAAAGAATTTGGAGATTTCAGAGCCTAATTTGAGTGTGGCTCTTCAATATCTTACTGAGTTATTGGACAAAGGTTTGTCTTTCTCTTCCATTAAGATTCATGCTGCAGCAATTTCAGCTCACTATGATTGTGACCCACCATTGTTTTCACATCCTTTGTTCAAGCAATTTCTTAGAGGGGCAAAGAATATAAGACGCCCACGTAGAGCTCCTACTCCTGCTTGGGATCTCAATTTTGTGTTGGAGAAACTTACTCTACAACCTTTTGAGCCTGCGGCTACTGCTGAACTGAAATACTTGTCATGGAAGACTGCTTTTTTGTTGGCCTTTACTTCTGCAAGAAGGGTTTCTGAGTTACAGGCCCTTATGGCGGTTGAGCCTTTTTTGATTTTTCATAAGGATAGGGTATCATTACGTACTAATCCTTCCTTTATGCCTAAGGTGGTTTCTAGTGTGGCTTTAAACCAAACTATTCATTTGCCTACTTTCTATGCAGATCCCCAAAATAAAGGGGAAACGATTTTGCACACTTTAGATGTACACAGGCAATTGCGTTATT
Organism: Protopterus annectens; assembly: GCF_019279795.1. Lineage (NCBI taxonomy): Eukaryota > Metazoa > Chordata > Ceratodontiformes > Protopteridae > Protopterus > Protopterus annectens. The sequence continues at coordinate 828,009,518 of NC_056744.1, forward strand.
ATTTAAGCAGGACTAAGGATTTTAGGCAGTCTCAGCAGTTGTTTGTTTCTTTTGCTTTGAGTTCGCAGGGCAAGCCTGTGACAAAACAAACTATTTCTAGGTGGATTGGGTTTTGCATTGCATTTTGTTATTCCCATCATGGCAAGGAGATTCCAGCTGGGATTAGGCCTCATTCCACTAGGGCTACTGCCACTTCAACAGCATTTCTAAGGGGTGGCAACTAAGGATATTTTGGAGGCAGCTACTTGGAGTTCAGTGCATACTTTCTCTAAGCATTACCACCTTCCTCTCTACTCTAAGTCTAGGGCTGGTTTTGCCACAGCTATTTTGCAAGGCATGTTATCAGCTCCTGCTTCCTTATGATTTGCCAGCCTCCTTACCTCTGCTTTGGGATTCTACCCAATAGTTAGGACTGCAGCAATGTGGAATGAAGAACATAGTACAGTTTTGTACCTACCATAAATGTAGATGTTCGAGGATCCACATTGCTGCAGTCCAATTTACCCTCCCTCCTTCCCCTCTGTGTTTAGGGGTGGTTGTGTAGGTGAGATTATATTCTGGTACCTTTGTATATATTGTATATATTTTTGGTGCAGGTATGTTTGGTGTGTTTTGGTTTTGGCCTTGTCTTTTTAGGGTCTTCTGACATCTGGGGCAAGAAAAGACTGAGGAGATGACGTCGGTCATGCGCATTAGTACCCTGACGTACTGACGTCAGTCTAATGCGCCGTGACCGACGTCAGCCATATACTTTGGTATTCGGGCCGACTGGACAGCGGACTACCCAATAGTTAGGACTGCAGCAATGTGGATCCTCGAACATCTACATTTATGGTAGGTACAAAACTGTACTTTTTGCGGTTGTAATATAGACCCCTTGGTCCCCCAGTCCACTGTGTGCATTTCCTCCCCTTCCACTCATTCCCACATTTCTACAGAAAGCTCAGAGGTTGAAGTGCCAAGTCATTCTCATTGCTCCCTTTTGGTCCCATCAGTTGTGGTATCCCTTCCTTTGATCTCACCTAGTTTGTCCACCTTGACCTCTGAATGCCTCTCCAGACCTGTTTTCCAATCCCTCGGGGCACTCCCATCCAGGTCTTCCGAAGCTGAAACTAACCACTTGGTTTTTCCACTTCCAGTGATGGCTAGAACTCCCGGGCTTTCTTCCCCAGTCAGAAAAATTTTGATTACGGCACACAAACTGCCCACTAGAAGACCATACAACAGTAAGTGTAAGAGGTTCTTCATCTGGGCTTATCAGAACAATTTTCTGCTTCAGTTTCAGCTGTGTTGGGCTTCTTGATGCATTTTTTAGTAAAGGGGCAATTTTTTTCTGCGGTGAAAGTGGAACTGGCTGCCATTTCCAATTTTCACATAGGGGAGAAGTCTTTCTCTGTAGCGTCATCTAAAGTGTGCAAGGCCTTCTGGTATGGTACTTTTCTCCTACGTCCTTCTGTTAAGGATCCTGCTGTTCCCTTGGACCTCACCTTTGTCTTACAAGCTTTGGTTTCACCCACCTTTGAGCCTTCAGCTAAGGTAGACTTAAAGTTTCTGACTTGGAAAACTATTTTGTTGGTGGCTATTACTTTGTCAAAGAGAGTATCCGAGTTACAGGCTTTGTCTTGCAAGCCTCTATATCTGATTTTTCACAAGGACAGAGTTACTTTGCATACTAATTCTTCCTTTTTGCCCAAGGTCACTTTGGAGGCTAATTTAAACCAAGCCAACGATCTTCCTGTTTTCTTCTCAAATTTTAAAGACAAGGGAGAATACCTGCTTCATACCTTGGATGTACGTAGACAACTCTGTTTCTGTTTAGATAGAACCAAAACATTCAAGAAATCTTGCCAACTCTTCCTACCTTTTCAAGTCCAGGTTGGGTAAAACCAGTTTCTAAGGTTACCCTAGCTCATTGGATAACTAGTTGTATCAAACTTGCTTTTTCTCTAAGAGCATTTCCTTACCTGGGCACATTAAGGCACATTCTACTAGATCTGTTAATACTTCTTCAGCCTTCTGGTCAAAACTTCCCATTGATGACATTTGTGCAGCTGCTACTTGGCCAAATAATTATACTTTTATATTTCATTACAAACTGGATATTATTTCTAGTGTCCAGGGTATCCTTTGGTTCTGCTATGCTCTGGAATATCCTTCCTTGAGGGCCTTCCAAGTTCTTTCAGTAGCTGGGGACTCGTTCCAATAGGTTAAAGAGCAAATGAAGGCATCATCATCAGATAAAGAAGTTATGTACTTAAAATAATGTTCCATCTGTGTTGCCTCTCATTTGCTCTTCAACCATCCCTCACTCCATCCCCTTGCCTTTTTTCAAGGACCTAATAGAAATTTTATGGACAGATACTTATGTTCCCCTTTGAGCTCCTGAAGTATCCGAACTTGGCTGATTCCTTTATTTCTACATAATTTCTTCCTCTTAACTTGTTCTATGTTTATGCAGCATAATATGCTGCAGCAAACTCGATTTGAGGGATTTGGAGGGAGAGGAGCATCATGGGTAGGTGTGGAGCGCAGATATTGCAGCCTTCACCTTTGGTATGCAGCTGAGTCAGAGCCGATGCATGGGTTGAAAAGCAAATGAGAGGCAACAACAAAGATGGAACATTATGGTAAGTACAGAACTTCTATTTTTGCTTGGTTGATTGATCAAATTAAAGATCAAATTAAATTTCAAATCAAATTCAGTTGTATCCCTCTCCATAATTAGTCAAATTACTGACACTTCTAATGAATGCTATTCCATGCAAAGAGAAAATATTTTAATTTTTGATTATAACTTTATTAGCTGGAAGTTTTTATCCATCAGATTCCCCTAGTACTAATTGTCTAAATTCAACTTAGTAAAAAAACAAACGCATCCCCTGTATGGCTTAACCATGCAAATGAGCGTTATACTGTCCACCATTCAACCAAACGGTACCTCTTACATTTTGTATTACACACACCTCAATATTAAAAGGATGATCTTGGTAAAGTTTAACTTACTTTCCAGTGGACAGAAGTAGCACCCGTTACAATTTTCTATGCATTTCAATACTACACTCTCTGGCAAGCAAATCTGGCTTTCAGTAGCTTTACATGCACACCAAATGTGCATGAATGTATAGGTGCATAGAGAAAACTATTGATAGTAATGGACAGCATAATTCTAATGAAGCAATGTCCAAACTGTAAATATTCAGAATTTATTTATCGGAGCCACTCTGTATTCTCTATAATATGTTTTTTCAGTCAAAAATAATTATTTTATTCCAGGAAATATTGTCTAGTTTTTTTAGGTGTTGTCTGTAGTTACTTGAAAAAAATTGAGAACATGTATCTAATATACCCCAGTAACTATGAAAAGGAATGCAATCCAGTGAAATATTGCAGTCACAGTGAGGTCTAGACCTATTTTTTTCTGAGCTGCTGCCTGTTCGGAAAAAAAAAAAAAAAAGAGTGGAATAAGCCTGACATTTTCTTCATTTGCAAAAGACACTTGTGCACTGCTTTCCCTTTTCCCCATGGATACTTGCTACTCTTGCTTTTTTCTACTCCTCTCAAACAACAGGTAATCATGAGACTACAGCCATGGGTTTCATGCATGCTTAACACTGGCTATGCTACCATGCTGCCTTCCCTTAACTCCACTATGTTTTCAGCTGCTGTCACAGTTTGGGTCTTATTCCTGACTTATGTCATCAGAAAGTTTGTTTATTGTTTTTAAAGCAACCAAGCAGCCAGAGTGTTTGTTTAGTCACGAAAACATGAGCCAAGACCTGCATCTTCATTATTGTTTTGGAAAGGAGCACATCGTAAAGCACTGCCTTAAGTGCCAATATTTGAATGCTGCCACCTGGGGGGTACAGAAAGAAGAGAAGTGCTTTGTAGTTTTGGAGACTGCCAAGATGATCTCTTGCACAGTCCAGTTTTATGCCAGAAAATGAAAAAGTGCCGGCAGTAGTGTTATGAGCTTCAGTGACCGATGCCAGCATGCTTATCCTCTAGAAATGGCAGGCTGCTAGAGGCACTGCATTGGCAGTGCCTATGGTGGCAGGGAGAATTGCTAAACTGTAGCGGCCAGTTCGACTAGTGGTGCATTGTCCAGGGATGACTTTGCTAAGTTTGGGAATGGGAGATTTATGAGAGAGTAAGCACATCTTCTCCCTCTATCAGGCAGGCATTGTCAGCCCACAGGCACCTTAGGCTAGGGACCAATTTGCTGACCAACTCCATACCACCCAGCCTTTACTGCTGGGGAAAGGATAGGTCAGTAGGGTTTCCTGAGCAGGAACAAATGGACTATTCATCTCTGTTCTAGCCCAAGGGCATGACTGGCTCTTGTCCTTCCAGAATGAATGTGCCAGTTGGGTACAGGTATTGAAACCACCTGCTATGGTCTCTTAAAGGTTGGGAGGGGTAGATGGAAGTCCACAGACATTTATGATGTTCTTCTGGAGGTAAGGACTTCAGAGAAGTCCCCACATGGAGTGCCTTTGACTCCATGAGGGCTTTAGTTCGCAACTCTGCACCACTTTAATAATAAGGGGCTTGCCTTAGGCTTTCTGGCAGAGTGGTATATGTAGGGATGTAGGCTCCGCACAGTCTGTAATTGGCTGGATGGAGCACATCCGCAACCATCTTACTCTCTGAAGTGGTCTGTCATATCACTTTTGGTAGCTGAATAGTTTAACTTGAAGCTCAAGATTATTCTCTGCATGCCTCCTCTTGGTCTTGAACCATCAGGGCTTGCTGTCCTAAATGGAGAAACTCCCACCAGACCTTCCTTCTCTAGGATCTGCAGTTCAGGCCTTGATTTCAGGCATGGTTTGATATCTTACAAGACCTACCATCACGAATGCCATTGCACATCTGTGGGGGAAACGTGCCTAATTCCAGGAATGACACTGCTGCAGGTCTCTCAAGTCCTGTTTACAGTCTCAGTACTTGTAGCAGGCACATCATGGAGTGTTTGAAGATTATTACGTAACACGTGGCACCTGTTTGTTGGACACGTGCATTGAACTTATGCATGCATGTCCAGTCCAGAGCTGAGGAGAGAAGGACCTCTCCCTTACTGCCTTGTTGGAGCAGTCGGACAAAATCAAAGCTCATTATTACTGAGACGGGAAAGACTGTGCTTTACCTTCGTACTGTTCCCCAGTGTTGACCCCCTGTTGTAGTGATGACTTCATAAAGACCATAATAGAGTATTCTGAGGTCCTTCTTCCTTCCTCCTAGAAATGCCCAAGTGAGTGTCTGGGAAAGGAAAAGGAGCCACAATTCATTCTCCCTACCAATGCATCTGTTATCAGCAATAATGTTTATGTTGTATAGAACTGCCTGAGTATTGCACTTTCATTCCAGATTATGCTGATGCCTTCTACAGTACCTGACCTGTTGGGAGTAAGATCCTATCTAGGCATCCTAGAGTTGAATTGTAATTGTTCTCTATCCCTGCACATGACCCAGACACCACAGCAGCTTGACACCTGACAGAGTCCAAAACCTTTAACAGGGTGGATAAAGAAGTCCTCTCCTGTGTCATCCTAGGGCTTAGAAACTTCAGCACCTCTTTCTTCTGTCCAGATTCTAGTCTTTAGTGGATGTAGTGCTTGAAAATCTATCTCAGATCCTTTGGAGTCTGGGCCCAGTGAAGAGCTAATCGGGACTCTCTCTATGACTCCATAGTTGGCTGCCAAGTGCCTCACTGTTTAACTCGAACTGCTGTGACACTGTGGTTAGGGAAGCAAGTTGAAGCTTGTCCATCTGTAAGATAGTGCAGTTGAAGCTCTCCTCCCTTGTGTAGTAGCTCAGGCAGGCCATCCTGCATGCTTGTTTTTTTCTGCGACCCTCACTGGTGCAAATTGAAGAAGACCCTTACAAATTAAATACTTTTTAATCAGGTTATCCAGGAAGATGACTCTGCCAGCCGAGCATTTGCTGTCTTGGCTGTCATTTAGGGCTTTCCTTAGAGGGGGTTACTTAAGATGGAGGGCCGTTATGAAAGACCACTGCATTCTGGACATAGCGCTTTCAGGACTGTCTACAGAAAGGGCTCCATTCAGAGTCCAAATTGTCTCACTAGAGCTCTTTGGAAATGTCCAGACTGTATTTCCCAAAGAGGTTGTAAAGGCTGCTTATCTTTTAGAACAAGGCGAAGGGTTTTGGCTCTTGCCCATCTTGGTTCTAGAGGGAATGGAAGGTTTCATTCCAGTCTTGAACTTGATTGAGTTCATTCGGCACAACTTGTACATCGGGTTCCATGTGGTGATATTTCTGAGGGTTATTGTCTTGTTGCTGGGGTGCACATGAATGATGTCAGTGGAAATGACATCCACTTTATGGCATTTTGCTCCCTGGGTATACACAGTTGTTTCCTTGAGTTAACTAAAGATGAACATCACTTTTAACATAGTGTGTCTATCTGGTCTTTCTTCTACTCCTATAATGTTTATAATGGTGATGGCTTTTGGTGCAAAGACCTTGGCAGAGAAGGAGCTCCATGTGTTCCCCTAATGCGGGGGATTGATGACCTTGTTAAGGGACTCCTGGTAGTATACCTTACAGTGGACAGTTACATGGCTTCAGTCACTTAATATGACCAGAAAATAGGAGAGCTTCTCTCTGATTCTTTGTCACATGATTAATTTCATTGACATAAAGGTAGATAAACTTCACTGTTTGCCCCTGCAAACTGACAGAGTCTGTGAGGTCATAACATTGACAAATGGGATGAAGATGTATTTTGAATGTCTGGTCTGTGTCTTATGTACTTAATGGCTGCCACAGTATTCAGGAAGGATTTTGTACACCTGTGAAAGCTGATATTGTAATGAACGCTTTATGTCATTAGCTGCACAGTCACAATGTGCTTATAGCTCTTTTGGTTTAAAATTCTTGACTCCAGTCTTTGAGTGGTGGACACTCACCACGAAGTGGGTCTGCCTTCCCTGCAACCATACCTGTCATAGGCGCTGATGATGACTTCTCTGCTAGCTCAGAGTGGTGGGTCCATTTTGGTTACCTCTGTGGAGAATGGGAGATGCATATTAGCCTCTTGGACTTTTGGGCAGTACTCCTGTCCTTGGAACTCTGGAGAGAAAGCTGCTTCTGGGTCCGGTGTTGATTTAGTTATACAGCTCTCCTTTCCCATAGTACAGTACCTAAACAAGCAAGGAGCATGTGGCCATGGCTTCTCTGCAGATAGGCTCTGCTAGTCTGATTGAAGGGCATCATTCAGCGTTCACATCCGTGATGTTGTAAATGTACTTGCAGACTCTCTGAGCCAGTCCTCCAGCCTTGTTTTTGAGTTAAGGATTTAGGTATTCCACCTAGTTAGTCTTTGGTGAGCAGTCCAGCAATCGACCTATTTGCCACTCGAGAGAACATGCAATTTGCTGTAGGTAAGGTCTCTGTTGCATTAGCTAATTCACCAGAAGAGTTTCATTGGTGTGACATTTTTTTTCATATACGTCCTTTTCACTTGTGAAGGCCAGTACTGCTTACATACCGATGATGGGTACTGATGTGCATTGGTACAGGGCCGTCTTGAGCAGTGTTAGTGTACACCTAGTTCAGCTCTTCTCACTGCTTCAAAACCATTAGTGACTCAGCCATGTTTCTTTTCATGAGTGCATAATCTGCAGTTAGTCCTAATCATGGCTTCCATTTTTTGAAAAGTTTTTATCAGGTGGATTTGTCTTGTCCTTCCATTTCACTTAGTAAATGTAGTTGTGATAGAAAAATGGCCTGTAAAGATTATTTCACACACACTGTATAAAATATATTTTTGAACACTGAAATTTAGTAAAACTACTAGACTGAGGGTCCTGGAAGCTTTAACATGTTACTTAACAGAAAAGATGATCACAGTAAAATGTTGATGCACTGCTTGCATAAATTACTGGGTTATAACCACAGGTGGAGGTCAGATTTCTATCTAGACTAAATGCAAAGTTACTTCCCATATTGAGGTGGTCAGCAGGAAGTTTGGATGCAAGGTTAACCTGAAACCGAAAAACAGTGCTCCTGGGAAATGAGGCAGGAACACGCGAGCTTACACTTAATAATGCACACCACTTTAATTAAAAAAAAAAAAAAAAAAAAAGGACAAACAATACACATCAATTTGATATATCCATATCGTAGTTCCTTGACATGTATTGCTTTGTTTGTTTTTATTAAAGGGTGTGTGTTATTTAGTGTAATCTCTCGTGTCCATGACTCCTTTTCCAGGTCTGCTGTTTTTTTTGGTTTTTAGTATTGTGGTGCACGGTTTACTGTGGTAAGGTTGAAGTGGGTTCGGTCGAACCCACTTCAGTTGAAGTCTGGAGGCCGAACGGAGGTTGTGGTGCACGGTTTACTGTGGTAAGGTTGAAGTGGGTTCGGTCGAACCCACTTCAGTTGAAGTCTGGAGGCCGAACGGAGGTAGTCTTGAACCCAACATTGTCGAAGTATGAATCTCACCCCTATCTCGACCCATGTTAAAGCCCGTTCTAAGATCGAAGTTGAGTCGTATTTCGACAATGTCGGGATTTGACATTGTCGCTTTCGCAGACGTGGGTCGATGGGGTCCGGTTCGATCTTACCATAGTAAATCGTGGTGCACAGTGCTGCTTTTGGTCTTGGTGCAAGCTTAACCCACATTACCTTCAGATTTATCTTTATTTTAATTGACTTCAAAATGTGTTTTCTACCTAGCAAGACACAGAGAAAATAACGGTAACAACTAAGTTGTTTAATTGTTGCTGTCTTTCCAATTACTGTTTTGCTGTTAGTTGACTGAGACTGTAGTTCATCCTCAGCTCCTTACTTCAGCATTGATCCTGATTTACTACTTTGGTGCCACTGTCATCTTCTTTACTTGTGTCCTTGATGCAGGTCTCTAGGCCCCAGTTCATTGCTATTATAGATGCCTACAACATCATTATTCAAGTCCTTATGACTGTTATTAGTTCTCTTGGGGTCAAGGCCTGGAGTGGCAGGCTCATTGCAGAGCTTGTAAGTATGGATTCTTTCATGTTGCAGGTACGTTTGCACTAGGTCCTGAAAAATCAGAAATTATTAGGAAAGCAACAGTTATTGATTTATCTTAATTTGGAATGTACATCAACTTTGACTGTACCCTAGGATGTCTATGCATCTGAGACCTTGGTCCTCTTGTCTTCTCTCAGAAAAGGCAGAGAGGCATAATATCATAGAAATAGGCAGACAGTATCTGACTTCGATTTGTTTCTGTTTTACTCTGCTGAATCCCCTCTAAGTGTCCCAGGAAGGCACTGTGTAAGAGAAAGCTTTTGGATGCCCTGCAGAGTCCCCCACTCTGGATGTAGGCATAGAGAGGATAAAGTCCTCCAGTATCCCTCCTTGAAGACTACTGTTTTGTGGAGATTCTTGAATTGATTCATCAGCAAGGGTTTTGACTACCTGACCTGGTTTCCCCTGATGAACATGTGGAGTGTGCGTTCTGTTTCACCGTGCCCATCTACCTCTTGGTTGGTCCATCCAGCCGACAAGTTGTTCTTTGTTTTGCAAAGAGCTTGGCAAGAACCTGGCATGGTGTTGCATTGCCAAGATCATCAGACAAGCTTCTGTTGCTTTCCAAGATCACAAATGTTGGGAGTAAAGCTTCCTTAATCATCTCCATTTTGGGTGCTTCTGTGCAGTGGTCCATTCCCCCTAATGAGTCTCTGCTACTGGACTAATTTTGGAGGCAAGTTTATGCATCGCATGCCATTTCTATTTGGGAGTTTAATTACCTGATATATGACTCACTTTTAGTGTGATCTTACAGGTTGGGCATTTAATACCCCCCCCAAAAAAAAAAAAAAAAAAAGAACACAAATGATGCCCCATGGCCACTTGGAGACCTATGCAGGAAGCTGTGGGTCCTAGGTTGCAGTTACGGTTGAAGTATCTAATTTTTCAATGTGACATTTATACAGCGCAGTCCTTGGAGCAGCTCATACTTCAGAGGAAGGCATCACTGCATTCGTGCTTGATGCAGGTTCATGGTTTCATAAAACAACATCCCCTTTGATGGGGGCCTTTATTTTAGATCCACAGCTGAGGGGAAAAACTGTATAAAAGTAAGCAGTAAGAAGAGATTTCCTCAGCAGTTGCCATGATGTTTTTCACTCTTCAGAGGACATTTTCTCTTAACCAGAGCAGCGCCTGGAATTTGTGATTCAAAAAGTCAACAGATTTCATTTCAACGGCATTTTCGATAGAAACCAGCAGAGCCACAGAGGTTTTTGGAGTCATTGCTGCCCTGGACGCTAGAGTTGGTCTGCAGAATCTGAACTTTTTCAACCCTCCTTCTGGGAGTCTCTTTCAGAATCCTTGAGGATTTACGCAACCATCCTGTTGTGGAGGCAGTTGTAGAGAGAGGTTTGTATTTTCCTGCATGGCAGGCCTTCATGCAGAGCAGATGGATTAGCTGCACATTTCCTTTTGCTTTCTCTCCTTGGCCATTGTTTCTTCCCTTTCCCAGTTTTCCACACCATCAAAAGTTGGTAATTAGATTAAATTTCACAAACCTGTCATGCAAAAGAGTGATTCAGGAGGTCTCACCAAACTAAAATGGTTTTAGATACTGCACAGAGTTCTTTTAAGTTCCCAAGGAAAAAAAAGACCCTGGACAAGTCTTGAATCTCAGCAGTGTGAACCTTTTCATGTAAAGGACATGGTGCTGAATGGTCACAGTACAGTTTACCCTTTCACATGCAGAGCAGGAAAACAAGATAAGCTCTTTAGATGTCGAAGATTTGTACCTACCTATCAGGATAGCCAAGGAGTTAAGGGCATTCCTGGGCTTCAAGATGGGAGCCAGTCACTTTCAATTTGGGCTTTTCTTTTTCAGTTGCACCACAGCCTGCCAGTGTTAAACAAATGTATGGTTGCCATTGCAGCATGCGTCATACTAAACATGATCAGTTTTCCCAAGTCTAGACTAGCTGCTAACAGTACCTACAATAGAGGTGTAAATTATACCCAGGTATTACTGATTGCAATTATTCTGATCCTTGGGAATATCAGTGGACAACATGACATCTCAGGTGAAGTTGTTGCAGGCAAAACTTTTCATAGCGAGTTGTGTAGATACTTGTTTTTGTTTTGATGATCTCTGTCAAGACAGGATTATACTTCTACATTCCATGGTTTTCAGTCTGTTGTTCCCTGCAGCAGCATCAGCAGTGTACGTCAAGGCTTTGGGACTCATGGCAGCATCAGTCTTCATGTTTCCCTTTTCAAGGTACTATGTCTGGGTTTTGCAGTGAACACTGAAGATTCAGCAGAGTCAGAACACTGATCCCACATGCCTTGCACACAGACATCTATACTTCAGTTAGGTAGCCGTTCTCAGGGCAGTCCTTTCATCCTCCCTCCAAGCCACGACTATTATTGTTGATAAATTTGAGCACTGTTTGAGGAAGACAGTCCAAGAGACATGGTCACGTGAAATGGCCAAACTTCATGTAAATGTCTTGGAAGGGAGGGCAATCTTTCAGATGTTATAAGCTTTACAGGCCTTTCTCCCTCAAGCTGTGGTAGCCATCCCCTCTGATAATATGTCAGTGGCTTGTTATGTTAGCAAGTTGGGGGGGCACTCCTTAATAATACTCCTTTTGTCAGGAGGCTTTGTGTCACTGTGAATTGTCTATTTTAACTCTGTGCTTTCTATTAGTAACACATATTCAAGCCACTTGTTTTACTGAACTTTCCTGATACCACTAAATAGTTTCTCAAGTCAGTCAGTGGATGCTGTATTTTGTCCCCTGGGCTAGCCTTGATGCAACTTTTTTGCCTTCCCAATCAACCCAAAGTGCAGCTGCTTTTTCACCGTAATCTGTGCTTGTGGACAAATTTTATGAGACACTAGAGTTAAACTGTGGTCACTGTATTTCCTTTACTCTTTCTTTCATTTCCTTTGTTTTGAAATTTCTGTAGAAAGCCGAAATTAGCAAGAGAAGAGTCACTGTCCTAGCCTCTTTCTGGTCCTGACATGTCTGGCTCTCTGTATAGAGGCCTCATCTGGTAAAGAAGCTTCTCCATCTAAGACTATACAGATGTCTTCTGTCTCGACCATCTAACAAGCCTTCACTCAACCCTGAGTCCTCAGTCTTATTCCTTGGTTACTCCAGATGTTTTTCATAGTCTGTGTTACAGTAATGATTTTTGGGTCTTCCTGCCATGCAGAAGCCCTTGATTGGCCCAATTTCCCAAGACTTTGCATCATCCCTGGCCAGCGGACATTCTGGGACTGATGTGATGTCAAGGTATAAGGGTGGGCATCAATTGGTGCCATCTTCAGTTCTTTCTAGCCTTGCAGTCTGATGTGCTACTACATTTCATCAGATTCTCACATTCTGTCAGTTGACTTATTTTCTCTCGAGTTACTTACAACTTACTTTCAGATGAATACCCCATTAGGGAAAATTTTTCTTCTGGTTAGTGTCTAAAAAGTTCAATAACTGCTTGAAGTGTGAGAAAGAAAACCCAAGTAAAGACTTTCATTTCTTTTATCTGTTTTATTTGGACCTCAGCATGACATTTCTAGTTGGCAGGATTGTGCCAGGTTTTATGCTAAGACCCTTAAGTGTAGGGCCGAAGTCGTAGTAGCCCACATTGAGTCCTCGAACACAGTTCCACAGCTTTGGCCACTAATTTTCCAAAGAAACACAAAGATAAAAAGTCACGGGAAAAGGATTCACCAGGTAATGGTGATCATTCTGTGTTCAAGTTGTCTGGTGACACTGGTGAGACACTTATGCAGCCTTCTGGCATGACCCCTCATGAGGCTACAGTGGAGGTAGGCAAGTCTGTTTTGGTTTCTCCAACACCAGCATCAGTTGGGTCCAAAGCCACTCTGCAGGCTTTGGTTTCCAAAATCCAAGCTTTCAAAGGAAGATGGTTTATTTTTATTAGCAGTTGTGGAACAAACTTCAGGAATCTGGAACGAGGTCATGGTCACCTGTCCAGCTTACTAAGACCTTCATCTCTAAATGGATGCTGGAAGCAGAGAGACCAGTCAGCTTGCTTCAGTCTGCTACCTAGTCTTCAGCCACTGCATCCCAGGTTGAAACAAAGACCTTAAGATAGCCAGTGAATTCATGGTCCTTTACAAAATGCAGGGAAACTAGCCAGTCACAACTGCCTACCTCTGAAGCTTTTCCCAGTAAAAGAAAAAGGGATGCTTCCTTTCCAGAGGAATCTGACTTCTCAGTATCTGTGGATGATTAAGAATTGTCTTATTTTGAACAACCCCCCCTCCCACTCCTTCCCTGATTCTGATTCAGATGATACCCTCTCTTCTCCTTCTCTGCCTGAAGATTTGTCCTTTGGGGATACCTTGCGTGAGATGGAGGCCTTTATTTGGGAGAGCAAAGTATTCTCTCAGGCCCAAACCTGTTACAGACAGCTTCTAAGTCTGACATCTCCCAGACTGCTGGCTGCTGCTATGGTTCATTTAATGTAGGATGATGTTTTTGACATCTCTCTGCACCCAGACTCTCTGCCTTTTGCCCCATAGAAACCAGATAATTTATAAAGAATGCTTGACACCTACAGCCACCTATACAAAAATCCACTAAAGGTGCCACTAAGGATGCAGTCAACAAACCCTTACCTAATGACAAAGAAAGTAGATTGCTAGACAGATTTAGCAAAAAGACCTTTACGTCTGCTACCCGCTCTGCAACGGCTTTCAATTGCCACATTCACATATTTAAATGTTTAGTCCTTACAGGAACAAATCAATACTAAGGCAGAGAGCATTGTAAACAAGGCCTCACAGAGAGGCTTAAAGAAGACAGCTAGAGCAGCACTGCAGGTATCCAGACATTCTCTAAACTGTGGTTACAATGCCTTGGATGCATCATGTGGAGCAGTTGCTAAGGGCTGTGTCATATTGACACGCCTGGCTGAGGACTCTGCCTCAATTTCATCATGTAAATGCCAAAAGAATTCCTTTTTAGGCCCCCAGCAGAGAGAGTTTTTGAGCAGTTGGACAAAAGGAAAAGGAAATCAAAACAGTGAAAGAATTCTGTCTCTCTCCCATGTCCAGTTATAGTCGGAATTACCCTTCTAAACCTTGGCCTGTGCCTCCTAAGCAAGATAAGGGGAGGCCTCCTCAGTCAGAGACCAAGAATACCCTAGAGTTGGGGAATCCAAAGACTCTATTCCCCCCAGTGAGCAGATGTGACGCCCCAAACCCAAGCCTTCTCCCGCACCTGTAGCTGAAAGACTTTCTTCTTTCCATCAGCAGTGGAAACTCATCCCCAGAGACCAGTGGGTCAAGACATCATAGAAAAGGGCTATTTCATTTAGTTTAGAAAGAGGCCCCCCATCCTAGGGATGCAAAAGACCTCATAAGAGCAAGATAGTCCCCCTCCCATCTTACAAGGACTCCTGTAACAATGGTCCATTCCAGCAGTCCCTGACTGGAAACAACAAGGCTTTTACTGTTGAATCTTGAGTTCTAATAAAGGAATGTACCTGGAGACCTGTGCTAGACCTGTCAGAGTTAAACTAGTTTGTACATATTCCCAAATTCAAAATGTTAACCCTTCAAAAACTATTACCCATGATCGGCTTACATGGTGCACTACGTCTGAAGGGTGCCTATCTTCACATTCTTATTGCAAAAGGGTACAGATGACTTCTTTGGTTTGTGGAAGCAGGTTTGCACTACCAATTCTGTGCTTTATCATTTGGTTTATCCACTGCTTCCAGAGTTTTCACAAAATGTGTAGCTCCAGTTGTAGCCCTTCACAGAGGATTAGTCCTGCACATTTACTCTTAAATCACACCATCATTTACACCTAAATCATCATTTCTTTGCCTACTTTAACATAATTCAGAGATCTTGCTCAGAACACCTTTTCATAAATCTTTTGCATGCATGCCTCTGGCCTACCTTACTCATATCCTCAAACTTTCATTGTTTGTTTTTCTTATCCATTGTACCCATAATATTGTTTTCCTCTGTAATATTGTAAATTTGTCTCTATTCGTATGTATTTGTATATCTGTTTGGGGCTTTTCCCCTCGGATCTCCACTGAAAAAGGGTAATTCTTACCCAGCTGGACCAACCCGGTTAACAAATGCAAATAAATAAATAAATGGTTGAGTGCTTCACCCATAGAAAATCCATCCTAGAACTTCTGACAATCTTCCACATTACCATGGATTGCTTCCAAAGGGTAGACCTCACTCTCAACTTCCACAAGTCTCAACTTCAGCTTCAGATAAGAATTCTGTTTCTGGGCACATTGATGGATCCTGTACAACAAAAGGCTTTCCTACCCCAAGACAAGGTTTCCTTTCTAACAAACTACCTACCCAACCTGCTACTCCACAAAGGCGTATCTAGCGGTCTTGGGTTAGAGGTCATCCTAGATTATAATGATTCCCCTTGCAAACCTGCATGAGGAAACTCCAGAGGTTCCTAAAAATGTTTGGGAACAACACACTCATCCCATGGAAACCCTGGTGCCTCTTCTACCCTACTTAAAAAAGGTGCTACTTTGATGAAGAGACACCATCATGCAGAAGCCAAGAGCAAGCCTTTCTCTACCAGAGAGAGACAAGATCATCATCACAGACAGTTCAGAGGTAGTTTTATGAGCACACTGGCTGGACTTCGGCACAAAGGAAACGTCACATAAACCAGAAAGAGATGCTGGTGATGTTTCTAGTAATGAAAGCCTTTCAAAGCAACCAGTTCCCCAGGAGCACTGCACATTTGGACAGACAACACCACAGTCATATGATGCATAAACAAGCAAGGGGGAACTCATTCCTGCCCCCTGTGCAGTCTGACAATAAAAATGTGGCTCTTGGCACAAGATTTGCAGCTGACACTTATTCCTACAACCTGGGCCAGAACAACACCGTAACTGATTCTTTAAGCAGGGACCTCCTAGACCCCAATGAACGGATGCTGAAAAGATAGATTTTCTTGGACCTTGTACATGTGGGGATGCATCAGCATAGATCTCTTTCCCTCTCATCAGAGCAGGCAACTACAAAGATACTGTTTAAGAATCCAGCAGATAGGGACATGGAGAAAAGGATGCCTTCTCCTTCAGATGGACATATCTCTTCTTGTATGCCTTTTCTGTGTTGCATCTGATCCCGAGTACTGTTAATAGTGAGATCAGGCAGGCAGAATATGATACCTAAGACAGTCATCTGACCAAAGCAGCACTGTTTTCTCCTCCTCTTGAGTCTCATTGAAGGGTGATGCAACATTTTTCCACTGTTGATGGAGCTACTCACCCAGCTAAAGTAGTTTGTCATACATCCTCACCTGCCCACACTGAAACTGATAACAGGGAGGATTGGATTCTGACACTGGAAAATGCAGACTATTGCACTGAAGTGCTGTCTAACCTGAAATAGGCAAGAAAACCTACTAGCAGAAGGTCATACTTGTTCAAATAGAAGCAGTTTTCTTCTTGGTGCCAGACCATAAGCATAATAACATCTGATAGACATAAATCTAAGGTTGGAATATCTTTTTGGGTTATTTCACCAGGACCTTTATTATTCCGGTACCAAGGTGCATGCTTCTGACATCTCTGCCTTACTCCCCTTTCCCCTCCTATTTATCCCCCCCCCATAAAACAGTTCCTAAAAGGGATCATACAACTGTTTTCTTCCAGAAGAAACCTGTTTCCTTCTTGTGTCTTAACTATGATGTTCTTCGTGTTTCACTGTTGCAGTCATTATATTTGGGGTAATCTGCTGGCAGGTTGCCCTCAGTCTGCCTGAATTCCAAAGTCTTGGGTCCTGCGTCGGTTGCTGTCTCCTCTTCCAAAGGGTATAAAACATGCAGCCGACGCCATTTTCCTTAGTCTTTCTTGCCACGTGGTGGCCGAAGCAGAAGCATTTCGCAAGTGCCGGTCGGCCAACTACTAAAATATTCAAGTTTGACTTTTAGAAATGAAGTCTTCACTAAAGCTAAGTACCTCGTTGGGGAAACTTTTTTCTTGCTCCGTACCGATGTCAGAAAAAGTTAATAATTGTATTACTTGTGGGAAGCAAATACCTCATAAGGATTTCCATTTATACTGTATTCCTTGCCTAGGCCCTGATCACAACATGCCTGGCTGTCGGTTTTGTGCTAGATTTAACCAACGCAGTATTAAGCATCAGCATATTTTTGCCTCAAAGTATTTTGGAAACAGATTTAACTACCCAGAAATGTCATCTGATAGCAATCTGACTACCAGAGTACATAAAAAACGCAAAGAAAAGGACAGAGAAAGGCAGTCGAGATCCTAAACAGACGACAAAGCTTCTCCTAAGCCAGTCACCGGTTCGCCGGTACTCAGTGAGGTGCTTTCACAGCCCCTGATAACCGCTACCTTCAAGTCGCAGGCCTCTACCGACACCCATGTGGAGTCCGGCATGCCGCAAGGTACTCAAAATATTGGACCGACGGATGTATCTCCCTCTGATGGGTCCGGAGCCGTTGAGCAGGCACCAGCTTCTGAGGGTGTATTCAGACCTCAGCATTTGTATATCAAACCAACGACAGCTGCTACAAAACCAAAGACAAAAGCAACTTCTAAAACTAAAAAACTGACGCATGATCCACGTACACAGGCCTCTATGCCTAAAAAACATATGATCAAAATGGCTGAAGACCTTATTACCTTGATCAGGGGTACCCATCCCCCTCCAGATAGGAGGCCTAGGCAAGACACTGACTATGAATCTTCAAATCAGGTTTCTATTTCTTCTGATTCCTCTTCGGATCAGAAATTTACCTCCCTATGAAGATTCTGATGCTGAGGAGTCTATACCATCTGCTTTTCCTCCTGAGGATTATTCATTTGGGGAACCCTTGCATACTTTGAGGGAGCATTTTCACTGGGAGAGTCAAGACTACTGAGAATCAAAAAAGAGGCTCAGGGATTTCCTTCTTCTCCCTCAGCACAGGCCTTTGGCCATTCCCCCTGTTTTAGACATTGTGGAAGATGTGTTTTCAGAGTACAGGTTGACCCCTGACCTCCGGCACCCAGTAAGCCTGACAGATATTACAGGGTCCCTGACTCACATGCATTTTTATTTAGAAACCCTGCTGCTGATCCTGAAGCTATTTCACAGGGTCCAAAGGGTGTTAAGGCCTCAACAGCAAAAAATCCTACCCCCTCTGACAGAGATTCAAGGGCACTGGACAGATGGGGAAAAAGGTTTATACATCTGCAACCTTGGCAATCAGGGCCTTAAACTGTCAATTTCATATGCTTAAGTATCAACAACATGTTATGGGATTGCTGAAATAGAAAATGATGATGATTTCTGAATGTGCAGAAAATAAAGAATTGCAGGAATTATTGCATGCAGCTGAACAGGTTGGAAAGCATACTTTGCAATGTGGTTTTGACTCCTTAGAGGCCTCCTGCAGGGCCGCAGTTACTGGATCTGTGATTAGGAGGCATGCTTGGCTAAAGGAACAAAATTTGCCTGATCATGTTAAAGCTAAATTGCTAGATGCACCTTTACAGCATGATACTCTGCTTGGTATTAAGGCAGAAGAGATTTTAAAGAAAATGGAAGACAAAGCTAAATCTATGCAAACTGTTAGACTTCTTACAAGTGCCGCCACCAAGATTCAGTAGACACTGGCCTACAAAAAAATTGGTCCTTTCCTGTGTCAGACAGAGCTCAAAGGGGCAAATCCAGACGCCCAAAGGGTTCCA